>NC_034592.1:163344759-163394502 GCF_900095145.1 Mus pahari | reverse complement strand
TCTCACTGACTGACTGCATGTCTCTCACTGACCGCGTGTCTCTCACTGACTGACTGCGTGTCTCTCACCTTCCGCGTGTCTCTCACTGACTGCGTGTCTCTCACTGACTGACTGCGTGTCTCTCACTGACTGACTGCGTGTCTCTCACCCTCTGCGTGTCTCTCACCGACTGCGTGTCTCTCACTGACTGACTGCGTGTCTCTCACCCTCCGCAGGTTCCTCTTAGTCTTCTCCTGCCTTGTGCTTTCTGTGTTTTCCACCATCAAGGAGTACGAGAAGAGCTCTGAGGGGGCCCTCTACATCTTGGTAAGCCCCACACTTGGGCAGGGAATGGGGAGAGGCCTCGAGGCCGGGAAACGGACTTCTGCAGCAGTCTGCCTCCCAACCTCTGGACCTCTGCTTCTGCTTCTGCCCTCAACCCTGATTGTCTGAGTGAGTCAGGCCTTCTGCATACACGGCTTCCTCCAGATAGTTAGTGTCCTTTCTTGCACACACAGCTACTGTTGCTCCCAGCATTGTGGTGTAGAGACCTCAAGCCCCTTCCCAGCCTCCTAGTCCCTAGAAGTGATATCACAACACCCAGCAGTTCTCACCATCCCCCCTCCCTTTCCGCCCTGCTCTCTGGAGTCTCCGTGCTCAGGTGCCCCCACCGGAGTGTGTGGTGCTCCCCAGAAGATGTGGGTGAAGGGGTGGGAGGCCATGATGCTCACTCACATAAACCCTGTGACGGGACAGGGGTGGGTGTCATGGAAACGGGACTGTAATTCCTCTGTTGCCATTGGTAACGGAGGTGGCCCTTCAAGAATGATCCCACCGGAGCGCTTTTCCACCCACTTTGCCCCACTGCCCTGGAGCTGCCTGGATTCTAGAGGAACCTGTTCTCCTTTTGGTATGGCTGGAAGTCTCTCAGCTCAGCCCTGCTGTGCCCACCCCTCACAGTGACACTAGAGCCTCCCAATCCAGCTCAGAAGGGAGGCGAGAAGGGGGGTTCCTCTGGTGGTCAACAGGCCAGGACTTGCCCGCAGCAGTAAGTCCCTGGAGGATCTGTTTCTAGCAGGGATTCAATCCTGGCTGACATGAGCTAGGTGCCCCGTGGGGTTTGAGCTAAGCCTGAAGCTCTGATTTCTAGCGTCTGATCCCTGGGGCTTTATCCATCCCTGTCCCGAAAGTGTCATGTAGAATAGAGGTAGCCCTCCTAAGGCCTGGTAGAATCCTCATCCGTGTTCCTCCCACCTCCCAGGAGATCGTGACGATCGTGGTATTCGGTGTTGAGTACTTTGTGAGGATCTGGGCTGCAGGCTGCTGTTGCCGGTATCGAGGCTGGAGGGGCAGGCTCAAGTTTGCCAGGAAGCCGTTCTGTGTGATTGGTGAGGCCTGGTGGGCATGCCCACCAGTGTTGGGTCTGGGGAAAGAGTTGCTTCTGTCTTGTCCATAATGGGCTGAGTGAGAGGGTAGGACCTTCTGGAGGTTCCTTCTTATCACCGACTTAGAGTTGGAGGTGCGATGGCTGACGGGGCCTAGGTCTTGGGAGGGAGACTAGGTTCTGGGCAGGCTCTCCTGGACACCACAGGTAGGCAGGGTGGGCACTGAAAACCACCCTTCCCAGGGCCCCACATGACCTTGCATGTCTACGGGGCCATTGAGTCGTGCTCTGGGGGCCCCGGGGAGGAGATGCTGTGATCTGTGCCTGTCTCCCACAGATATCATGGTGCTGATTGCCTCCATTGCTGTGCTGGCTGCTGGCTCCCAGGGCAATGTCTTTGCCACATCTGCACTTCGGAGCTTGCGGTTCTTGCAAATCTTGCGGATGATCCGTATGGACCGGAGGGGTGGCACCTGGAAGCTCCTGGGATCGGTGGTCTACGCTCACAGCAAGGTGAGCAGCACTGGCCTGGCCTGGGACCTGCTGTTTACCATGACCTCAAGACTCTGGGCTGATCTAAGCCGATGTAGTCATGGACCAGGCAAGATATAAATGAGCCTCTCCTTTTATCCCATGGCCGACTGTCTTCTCACCTGTCCTCAGAAGCTATTTTCTATTCTTAGTGTTAGCAATCCTCTCTGGAGCTGGCAGCCCCTGTAGCTGAGCATTTCCCTTCCTGGTTCTGAGGGCCTGGATCGATACTCTGCCTGAATCACCTGCTTAGGGGTTGTTTAAGCTGTGGCTTGTGGTGGCTGCCGAACAGGGTACTTGTGGGGTGGCTGCGGGAACATATTTCTGTGTTGGACGAGTCCTCAGTGGCCAAGACCGGGTTTCTGACAGGTTGTCTATGGGGCTTTTATGCTCTTTATGTTCTCATGGACTCAAATGCTCTCTATCCTACCTGCCTTCTCCTTTTGTCAGCCATGGTCTTGTGGGGGCAAGCACTGGGAAGTTGACCTCCCTAGAGGCCTGGTCTCTCCCCTTCTCTGCACTGCACACCCAGAGTGTTGGGAACTGAGTGTATGCCTGTTGGGACCTGTATCCCTTCTTGGGGATATCTCCACAGTAGTGGGACCCCAGCTGCTGGCTGTGGGGTATATGCCTCCCCAGCCATGGACAGGGTGTTTAAAGGACCGCTGATGCTCTGCGGTCAGTTGAAAGTTGCATTGTACAGTCGGCAGTCACTCTTCATTATCCAGGACAAGCCCTGTTGCCAACCCTGACCAGTGTCTGCTCTAGTTGTACCTTGCTGGCACCAGGAGGGGATTCCATCCTCTAAGTCACTCGAGCTGCACAGTTGAGGGCAGGGTTCCCATGCTGGGCTTCCAGGCTGGCCTGAGAGGGACAATGACGTGGCTTCCCGCCTTTGCAGGAGCTGGTGACTGCCTGGTACATTGGCTTCCTCTGCCTCATCCTGGCCTCATTTCTGGTGTACTTGGCAGAAAAGGGTGAGAATGACCACTTTGACACCTACGCGGATGCACTCTGGTGGGGTCTGGTAAGTCCCGGTCACTGGTCACCATTCCTTTCTCCTCTACATCCTCTGGTTACTGCTATCCTAAGGACACGCACCCTGACCCCTGGGACCTGAAGGAGAGACCTAGCCTTTAGGCTGGGCTGGGTGGGCATGTCTCATGGAGGACACCTGGTGGCTGGCTGTGGACATAATGACAACTGAGGCTGATGTGCTTCTAGTGATGGTAGATGAGACAGACTGGGCTCCTTTCTCCACCTTACTTCCTGCAATTCCCCACTTGGTGATGGACTATGTAGGAGGAAGATTAGGGTGGAGGAATATTGAGGCTCTAAGAGTAATGACCAGAATAGAGCCATCCTAGGGCTCCCCAGCTCCAGAGTTCGAATGATCCTCTTAACTTTGGAACAGTGTGAGGGTGGAGGCAACATTGTTATCTTAGCCTTCCATTCCCAAGACCAACTGCCACACCATTCCAGGTACTTACTGCTGGCCTTCTGTTTCCAGTCAATCCTGTCTTTGATTGTGAGGGACAAGGGAGAGTTCCGAAAGCATGGAGATTTCAGTTTGGATTTCCAGGAGCCGTGTAGAAATTAGGTACATGTGTGTGTGCATGTGTGCATGCACACATGTGCACAGACATACACACACACACACACACACACACACACACACACACACACAGTGCAAATGGAAAACACAGGCCCTGACTCTCCGGGATGTTTTTTAGGTGGTCCGCAGCCCTCTGACAGTGTCTTTAATTAAAGCTTCTCCAAGACTTGCTGCTGTCCAAGTGGCTTTTGTGCCTGAGGCTCCCCATCCTTGACTCTGCCTAGGATACTCCAGAAGTCCTTTCTCACTGCCCCTTTCCAGAAGGGCCTATTGGTTATCTTTGAACTTCTGCTTGAAGTGGACATGGAAGACAGGTTTCCTAAGCTCCTGTTTTCTGATCTTGCTAGCTAGAGCCCACACTAGCCCTGAGACCTACTCCAATGAGATAGAAATGGGTTTCTCCTAGCCCTTCCTCCAATGCTTTAGACTCCTTGGAGGCACAGGGAGAGGCTGTTGTCACCTGACAAGCCATGAAGTAATGACCTAGGCAGGGGCTGTGCTTGCAGAGTCACTGGGGGAGGGTCAGACAATTGCCCCTGGGGTGAAGCCACAGGGCAGTTTATTTGAGATCTTACTAATGCCCACAGGTCTGGAACCCTGTGTCCTTTTGGGAAGAAGCAGGGCTATTGGGAGTGATGGGAGTTTAAGGCTGGAGATGACTGGCAGAGGAGATTGTGTGATAGGTACAGAGCAAGAGCAGCTGGATTGTCTGAGTGTGTATGCCCAGGTTCTGCTGAGGGAGGAAGCTTGGTACCCTGGGGTCCTGAACTGTAACCAGCTGGCCCCAGGGTTCTGTGAGAGCGATGTAGCCCATTCTCTTCAGAATTTTCTCAGGCCTAGGTCTTCCTTCTCTTTCAAAACTGAAGCAAACATTTTATCTTTATTGTTTCAAAGTAATCCTTGTATTTTAAAATGTCCACGGGTTTCTAAAATGCAGCACCCTCGCTACTACCCATCTGTCTTCTTGGCCACCTTCTACCCACCACCCCTTGCCTCCTCCCCTCCTGGGCCCGACCATCTCCTAGACTGTCCCCCATTCTCCCTGAATCCTGCTCTCCTAGGCCTTTCTGACCCCTAGCATTCTGTGGACCTGGAATCCTTGCACTTATTTGATCTTGTCTCCTGACTGGGTGGGCACTTACCGGTTAACTGGTGCCCCTTCCTCTGAGCACAGAACAGGGGCTGGAAACGCCAGCAACTCATCTGGATGAAAACGGCTCTCCTTGCTTGGTGCCCTATGCAAACTGTGTAGTCTACCCTCTCAAGTGTGAACTAGGGAGCCTTGGGAATGATTCCCCTTTTAGGGTAGAATTAAGATTGAGGATTGCAGAATAAAGGAAAGCCTAACGACCCTGGCTTTGTTTTGCCCTAGTATGGATGGTGAAGGAAGGATGACCCTCCTGTAGGTACAGCCAAAGTCTGAATGGCCTTCAGTGTCCAGCTTCCCCTAAACTACTTGGGTGAACTTCCCATGGCTGAGCAGGGACATCTGGCCAGGGATTGCGACCTCTGTGGTAGGCCATTGCCAGCCTGCCCAAGTGACCAGAGCCCCTTACCTCTCAGATCACCCTGACGACCATTGGCTACGGGGACAAGTACCCTCAGACCTGGAACGGAAGGCTGTTGGCAGCGACCTTTACCCTCATTGGTGTCTCGTTCTTCGCTCTTCCAGCTGTGAGTCCTGTGCGCCTTCCTGCTCTGGAGATGTTAGGGGTCTTAGAGGCTCCCCCATAAGGCTTGGCGATAGCCCACCTGTGAACTTGGACACAGTCGTATGGGGTTTACAGTCCCTAGAGAGGGCCCCAGACTAGACCAGAGTGAGGCTGTTCTGGTTTAGATGCCTGCAGCCTCCTTAGGCATACTTCTAGTGTCTTCAGATCAGGCCTTCTCACATAGCTCTGTTGATTTCTGTGGCTTTCCCATCTGAATGATTCTAGATAGTGGAGGTTCTCATTTACCACATACAGAGTGGGATGGGTATATTGACTGCTGCATTGGGGCTGGCAGAGGGGAGCTGTCTGCAGCTGCCTGGTGGACAGAGCAGGTTAGGAGGGCTCCTGATTGGGATCACTAGGCACTGCCTTCTGCTAACCAGAGGTGGCCTGGAAGTGCTAGATAATTCCAAGGATGTAGGAAGGCGCACCCACAAAACACAAGTATTGTAGGCGAGGGAGAAGAGGGGCACGGTCCCAGGGTGTGGTCTGACCTCAGTGACTTGCAGGGCATTTTGGGATCCGGCTTTGCCCTGAAAGTCCAAGAGCAGCATCGGCAAAAACACTTTGAGAAACGGCGGAACCCTGCGGCAGGTCTGATCCAGGTGAGCCTTAGCCCCTGTTGGGGACCGACCCCTGTCCTGATCTTACCTCACCTAGAAGTGAACCAGGGTCCCAGCACTGGAACTAGGCCCAGCACCGGAACCAGGGTCCCGGCACTGGCAGTGGCTGTACCATGCTCTCCCCTGTCTATGGATAGGCGATAGCCTATGTTTGGGAAAACAAAGTTGTGTTCAGCATAAGAATAGATTACACATCTGAGTGACACCTAGTGACTCATGGTACTGCTGCTGCATGGACCTATCCCCAGCGGTCACTTGGCTCAGGTCATACTGTCTCAGGAACCATCTAGGTCATTCCCAGTGTCCTGTGAGGTAAGGGTCTCATCACACCTATTCTGCATCTCTGAGACCCACAGCTTAGAGAGGTTGAGTCTGGTAGCAAGTGGCTCCTGAGGCACACCTGTGCCACTTCAGCCTGAGCTGGGGACACTGTGCCTTCCTGCTCTGCGCTTGCTCAGGTGGTCTTACCATTTAGGGGCAGGTGAGGTGTGCAGGCCACTGAACATGCATGGAGAAGATAGAGATTCCTCTTGGACTCTGGAGTTAGCCAGGATTTCCTGCCAGATGAATGTGGTCTCTGTATCTGTCTTTCTTTTAAAAGATGTGGCCGTCACTGTCTCAACCTTGGGTCCAGCTTCCTTTTGTGTCTGAACTGTATAGCTTTCACCATAAAATATATGGATATTGTTTTGTAATTTCAAATTATACAAAAAAAGACCAGAATGTCCATTTGAAAAGTAAAATAACTGCATGTCCATGGGGCCAAAAGGTTTAACAGGGAGCAGCATAAATTGAGTTCCACTGCTATATATGCAAAAGCCATTCAACAGCACCCTGTGAGTCTAGTACCACCAAAGAGTAATAGCATAGCTGTTCCTGCCTCACCTACAAGCGCCTCCTTATTTGTCTTGCCTACACAGTTTCCCCACTGTGAATTTCAGGGTGGTTCCCAGAGGTTCAGGACATCTCCAACCAATTTACGAATCATGACCACAGGATGAAGGCATTGTGGTAGAACAGTTGATCAAAGGGTCTTCCTTTGAGCAAAAATGACTTTTCTACATATTTGGGGCCAAAGCATTGGTTAGCAATGACCCCAGTAGCCCTCATGTAGGTACAGGGGTTAAAAAAAAACAACAACAACAACAAAACCCTGATTTTTCAAGAGGATTATCACCTGGTTATGATTCTGGCACTCAACCAGAAAAATACATGGAGGCAGAGTCTCACAGGAGTTACCAGGCCTTCTGTGCCCTCAAAGCATTCTATAGAAGTCAGCCTGACCAGCCTGGACCTCATGTAGTCCTTGATGTTATTAAAAGATTGATGGAGACCAAAGTAAGTAAAAAGAAATCCCATGTTCAGGGACTAGATGACATAATCTCATTCAAATGTTCTTCCCAAACATTGGCATGCAGGTCCAGTGCCCTCCACACCCTTTATGCAGAAATGGGAAAGCTAATCCTAAGATGACTTTGGAATTACAATGGACTCTGGATATTCCAGTACAGCACTGAAGCAGGACAAATTATGGAGACTACTACACTTTCAGATTTTAAATCTATTGCAAAGCTGTAGCAATCAAAACAGTGTAGTTCTCTGGATGGAGAGATGGCTCAGCGGTTAAGAGCACTGTCTGCTCTTTCAGAGGCCCTGAGTTTAATTACCCAGCAACCACATAGTGGCTTGCAACCATCTGTTCCGGGACGCAGGTGTATATGTATATAGAATACTCATACATTAAATAAATGAATAAATCTGAAAGACCCAAAACAAGAGTGTAGTTTTCATATAAGGACAAGTGTTCCAGTAGAACAGTGAGCCCATGTGTCAACTGATTTCAGATAGGGCACCGAGTTTTCTAATGAGAACTGTTTCAACACATGGTATTAGGCAACTGGAAACCTGTTTTGTGGTTGTTGTTGTTTGCTAGTAACAGAGTCTCTATAGCCCAGGCTGGCCTAAAACTCATGCCTCTTGCCTTAGCTTCCTAGGTTCTGTATAATAGACATGTGTCATCATGCTGTTTTTATTTTTTTATTTTTAAAAAGATGATAGCTGGGCAGTGGTGGCACACGCCTTTAATCCCAGCACTTGGGAGGTAGAGGCAGGTGGATTTCTGAGTTCAAGGTCAGCCTGGTCCACAGAGTGACTTCCAGGACAGCCAGGGATATACAGAGGAACCCTGTCTCTAAAAACCAAAAAATAAATTAAAAAAAAAAAAAAAAAGATGATGTTTGGCTAGGCTTTGTGGTGCTTACTTGTAATCCCAGAATTTTGGAGCTAAGGTGAGAAGCTCTTGAGTTTGAGGCTAGGCTGGGATATATAGTGAGATATTGCGGATGTGTGTAGGGGGGAGCTAAATCTTTTAAACTATTTAGAAGTAAGCAAGCTTTATTGTTTTTATCTTTTATATTTGACACCAAAACACAAGTAATAAAAGAAAAGTTAGAGATCATCAAAATTAAAAGCGTGTGCCTCAAAGGACATTCAAGAGTGACAAGACAACCCATAGAATGGGAGAAAGGTTTAGAAATGAGCTTAATACCCAGAATATATAAAGAACTCCAGTAGCTCAAGCACAAAAGACAAACAACCCAGAGGGTTTTGGTGCAAGGGGTTTGAATGAACATTTTTTTTTTCAAGAAGAGAGACAGCTGGCCGCAGACATGTGAAAAGATGCCATTAGATGAATGAAGATCAAATCATGAAATGCCAGTTGACTCTTTCCAGAATGGTTAAAATTTAAAAAATAGAAAGTAAGCATTGGTGGGAACTTAGTGGCACTGGACTTTCACACACCATTGGTGGGATGTAAGGTGTAGCCACGACTCAGAAAGCCATAATCAGAGTTGTGCTCAGTGGTAGAGCACTTGTCTCACGTGTGCAAGGCTGGATTCTACCCTTGGCTCCAAAAGAAAAATGGAAGGGGGGGGCTGGACCAACCAAATAAACAAAACAACCAGAAAAGAAAGGTGACACATAAAGTTGTTACCCACGTGTCATGTAACATTGTTGCCCACATTGTTACCCACATGACATGTAACATTGTTACCCACATAACATGTAACATTGTTGCCTTTTCCACATGTTCACTTCTTTGTTAGGATCCAAGACAGGTGATTAGCCAAAATCCTCCATGTTTATAGTACACATAATAGTCAAAATATGTGTAAGCTATGCTCACTGGTGGATAGTCAAAATGTATGTGATCTGTCCGTATAATCAAGTGTTATTCAGTTCCCAAAGGGATGCAGCTCAGTGCACAATGTGCACAATCCTCAGCTTCAAGGGCCTTTCCCTCCATGCAAGACACTAACAGGCAGACCATACAATCATGAGATTCCATGATAGGAAATTTCCAAAACAGTCAAATCCGTAGAGACTGAAAGACTGATGCTACCAGGGTTTGGCGGGAGGTCAGAACAGAAGTATCTACTTTATGTATGGGCCTGCCTCCCTAAGGGTAAGACGCTGGGGATAGATTGTTGCTATGGTCACACAATGCTATGTGTACTTTAAAGGAGTCAAAATGGCGGACTTCATGTTGTGTGGATTATGATGAATATACAAAAAAGAAAAAAAGTATACAGAATGGGGAAAGACCTGAGCCAGTGAAGAAGCCTGGATAACTGTGCCTGGCAAAAGGAGTCCAGTACTCCCAGGCTTGTCCCCATTCCCAGGTCTCTTGGGGTTGGGAGTAAGACTTGTTTAGACTGGAGAGGCAATGAAGTCACCCACTCGATGTCAAGGAAGACAGAAGGGAAGAAGATCACCAAGGCTCACTGCAGATTCACTTTGAGCGAGAAGTAGAGTATCTTTTATACCCCACCAGCTTCTGCTTGTGCCACAAGGTTAAACTGACTCTGTGGGGTGAGGACAGGCATGGGGCTGCAGTTCTATGTGGGTGAGGTCCCTGGAGATGGGTAACCTCAACTCTGCCACAACAATTTCACCTCTTTCCACTGCAGTCTGCCTGGAGATTCTATGCTACTAACCTCTCACGCACCGACCTGCACTCCACGTGGCAGTACTACGAGCGGACAGTCACTGTCCCCATGTACAGGTACTACGCCAGGCCCAGCCTCACCACCCTGCATGGTGGTTTGCTTTTTAATTTACATTTGTTCTTTAAACCCCATTCATTTGTATTTGTTTTTCAAGTGTATGTATTTTTCCACAAAGGATTCTGTGTGGTTTATTTCACAGTATTGATTTTGTTCTTTGTTTTACGGTGTTGTGGCTTTTATTTCTTAGTCATGTACCCATCCTTTGCTTTCCATTCCTCTTTTGGGTACATTGTGTTGTGATGCCCACTCCAAGACATTCTATGAAATGAAAGCTAGCCTTAGTACTGGAGGCTGAAAAGTACAGAGGTGACTATGTTCTCCAGCAAAGACCAGGGCAACTATGGTGTGCATGCATATAGGGAATAACCCAGACTATAGTGGGAGGCTAGAGCTAGGAAAGTCGTATCATCAAGGGGGCCTCCAGCATCCTCAGCAACACAAAACACAGGACACTCCAGGAAAATCTGGAAAGCAAGGAAAGGTCAGGAAGTGCCTTTCTGGGGGCTACCAGGAGACAGTGCCAGCTGGCCTGTAGGCCACTGCTCAGGAGACAGGTGGCAGCACTAGCTTGGGAATTGTGTGCACAAAGCTTGAGAGAGAGAGAGATAGGTCAGACCAGGTCTCCCCAGCTTCACTAACTGAGTCAGACCATTTCATTCCACATGTTTCTGTCTATCTGAGCCATCCCCAAGTAACATGGGCACAGAGCTCTGTCAGGACGCCTGGGCTGGGGGTCATCTTCAGGGATCAGACAACCAGCAATGGTCAGATAGACTGTAGACATTCTGCCTGCATCAGTCTTGGCAAGGCTTTGCTCGGGACAAAGATGGCTCTGCCATCAGCACTCACCCAAGACTTCTCTGTAGCCCTGAGCCCTCACCTGACTGTGCCTCAAGCTCCGCACGCCTTGCAGGGCATTGAGACAGGACTGAGCTACGGGCTAATTTTCTTTATTCTGCTGTCTCCCCCTACTTCCCTTAACTTTTTTTTTCATTTTCTTTTTCTTATCCCGTTCTTTTAAAATATTTGGTTCTTTTCCCTTTGTGTGTATGTATGTGTGAAACCCTTGAAAGCTCACAAACTCAAACCTATGGGGCCTCCAGGTAGGACATGCATGGGATGGAAGATGTGTGTGGCTCTCGTCTGTCTGAGTTCGGGGTGGGGCAAGCCCTCCAGAGCTCATACCCCATCCTAGAGCAACTGCCCGATAGTCCTCATGCTACCATCGTCAGACCCTGTCACCCGATGGCCCCTTCCTGCCTGGAATCCCCGTGTTAACCTATAGCGCCTTCTGGGCCAGTGTGAGCACACCTTGCCTCTCTGACTCCTGCTTCCTTAGCTTCTGCTTCCCTGTTGCTGGATCCCTTGTCCTCAGTGTGTCTTGTTCTCTGGCCTGCTTTCTGCCGTGTCTTACAGCTGTGGTTCCCTAACCCCGCCTCTGCTTATGAGCAGTGTCGGTCGTGGGACTAACTGTGTTTCTAAGGGATCTGTGTTTAGGACCAGGAGCACATCCCAGACTAGATTCTTACTGTGGACATCTTCCCTAGACTCTCCCTTCCAGCGTCTGAGTGCCCTCATGACACTGGAGTCTTTATAGCACAGTGGAGAAAGCATGAAGGCCCAGGGAACAGAGCCATTTATGTTGGGTGGTGGCTTCCTCTTGCTGTGTTTAGGGCCAATTTGGGAAGCAGAAAACAGTCTTTGTTCATGTGCAGGTAGCTGTGCTACCCAGGAAGTCGTACCCCACATGTAGAAGGTGAGCCACCTCCTTACCCTGCTCGGGTGAGGTCTATGCTCCCAGCATAGCCTTACAAAATGGGTCAGCCCTTCCTGACCTGGTCCAATAACAGGTATAGGTCCTTTTCTCTAGAGCTGTGACCTGTCTCCTACCTTTTATAGGGACTGGACTAGGAGATTAAGCACTTGACTCTCAAAATAGGATTCCTGGGTAGGCCCTTGGATATCTTCCCAGACCCCAGAGGCACAGGAAACTGTGGAAGTAGCATCCAATATCCTGCCTCTCCCAGGGCTCCCAGTCTCCTGACAGGTGGAGGATCCATGTCCTGTCCTGTCATGCTTCTCTCCTTAGCCTATCTTTTCCAGCCAGCACCACATTCAGAAAGAAAATGTCCCCCAGATCCTCCAACCTGTGTGGCTGGAGTTGTCCCATGAGACCAACAGTATTCCCGGATTAGTCCATACTCTCCTGGGGTTGCTCCTACCCCAATCCTTTGTGACTGCTCAGGGGTGACCAGCTATGTGCACGGCCCTACTCCATGTGTCTGCCCCTGGTTGCTGCTTTGTGTGTCCTGGGCATGCATCCAGTGTGGCTGGGAGGGCTGGTTTTACGTGTCTAACCTGGCCTACATGGTAGTGGTGAGTGTGGGAGCCCAAGGCAGAGGGCTGTGCCAGAGACCCTGCTCCAGGCCCCAGGGCTGGATGAAAAAGTGGAGGGCCGGCCCTCATGGCACCAGCTGACTAACTGATTGCTAGGCTCCTGCTTCATGCCGACCAGTCAAGGACAATGAATGGCTTGGGGGAAGGGAGGCCAAAAAGGGAAGGGAGAGAGAAGCTCACAGGACTTGTGGTGTTTTGTTTTATTTTAAACCAGAATTTTCCAAGCCCTTCTAGGTCTGGCCCTGGGTCTGTGGCTGTGAAGCAAAGAAGGCCCAGATGTAGCTACCCTTGCCAGAGCCTGTGCAACCTATGGGAGTAAAAGGAGAGGGGAGGAGAAGATAACCAGACAGCAGTGGCTCAGAGGTGTAGGGTGTGTCTCTGCCTGGAGGAACAGGATTGGAGTGAAGAGCAAGTTGGCCAGTGAACTCAGCTGCCCTTCTGCTTTAGAGGTGGCTGGGGAGCCATTAAGTGTGGGAGACCGGTAAGGCTGCTGGGCATGCTAGAGAGACCTACTGGAGTGTGGGTGCGGCAGAGAGATGGTGAGAGTCTAGAGAGTCCCAGTGAGGTGAACAGACACAGGAAGACAGGACATTTCCAGTACAGAGAGGAGGGCTGGCAATGCTGATCTAGGAGGTGGCTCACTGCTGTAGGAACCCAAGCATAAGAACCCAAGTTCAGTGCTTTTTAGCTGAGGGGTCAAGAATGAAAGACCAGAGGAGGTGGGGGTGTCCCGAGGAGCCTGGTGTGTAGTCGGGACTCTGGGAGGCCAGCGCTGAAAGAGACACAAGAGGGATCTGCAGCATAAAGGTGTCCTGGAGCAAGGAGGATCAGAACTGGGAAATGAGTGACAGGGCCTGGGGTCACAGGAGCCAAGGGACTGTTGTGTTTATTCTAAAACAAGGTGGGAATTTCATGGAACAGGCGTTTGCCAGGAGGAAACTGAGGGTCTAAGGCTGAAAATGAGATGGGACAAGAAGATTTTTTTTACCCCTGTGTGGCAAGGGTTCACCCTCCGCATTGGAACGTGTCTTTCCCAATACTGTCTGTGGCAATGGACTGACCAAATGCCAGGGCAGGCAGGCAGAGGCCTAGCATGGGCTGCCAGCGATGTGTGACCAGGTCAGGAAAAGGAGCAGAGACACATTATGTGCCGAGGGTCCGCAAAGCATCAGGGCCTGATGAGATCAGACTTTTCTTCTCGGGATAATCATTCTATAGTCCTGGAAATGAGCTTCTCTTTGCCCAGCAAAGCCCTTTTCTGTGACCTTCCCCCTGCACCATTCCAGCCTTTGGAGGCAAGGAAGCTCTGCAAAGGGACTTGAGGGTCTGAGACCTTGAATATGTTGGGGGTGCTGTTTGCAGCTCCTCGAAATTTTCAGGGTCAGGGAAATAGAGCAGAAGAGAGGTTGGGAAGAGCACCCTACCTGGAATCTGCTCCCTTGATCTTTTCCATGCTGAAGGGCTGGGCCCTCATGGCCTGCTGTCCATTTCCTGTGCCTGAGGCCCCAGGAACAACATGAGAAGGGGTGGGGGGGGGAGGAGAGATAAAGACAGCCCTGGAGCTTGGGAGAGGTGGAGGCACTGAGCCCAGAGCTTCAGGTGTTCTGCACCCATGCTCTGGCATCTGCTGTTTGCTCCCATGGATGGAGTAGATGTGGGTGTACAGAGCTGAGCCTCAGCTCTTAGGGGGTTAGGCTTACTCACCTCTTCTTCTCTTGCCTCAGACTCATCCCACCTTTGAACCAGCTGGAGCTGCTGAGGAATCTCAAGAGCAAATCTGGACTCACCTTCAGGTCAGCACAGGGTCTCCTCCCAAGCTAAGGCTGGAACACTGAAGTAGAGTGGGCAGCTTGGGTCTCCTGAGAGGCTCTAGAACTTTGGCCAGTGACTAAAAGCCCTGGGGTATGCTTGGCTACTAGTCTTAAAGACTAGTTAGATTCTGCTAGCTGGATTAAGGATCTTATCCCTAGAAGAGTAGCTGATTAAGGGGATGGGCATGAGGTGGGTGGGGTAAGGAGTGGACTTTGATAAAGCATCATTTGACTCATTCATGGCTCATGCTTAGGTGGGAAGTAGTGTCCCAGCACTGCGTTCCCAGTGTTGGGCAGTAGCATGTTCACAGTAGTACCTGCTGGTCTTTCAGTTACAGAATTTGTGACTCATGGTGTTTGGACCAGTGATGGGTATGAAGAAGTGCTTGCTTTCCACAGAAATGGAGAATAAGAATAGAGCCCCAACCAAATTTCTGTTTCCAAAGAGCCTTTGGAAAGACAGGATGGTAGGCTTTGTTCCTAAACATATGTGGGCACTTCCGAACCTGCTAATGTGACCTCCAGTGACCATTTTACACCTGGATTTTCTGAGTGGATTCTGGATCCATTCATCATCTCCATTTAAGAAGAGAGAACTTTGGAGAAACCAACAGGGAAGAAGCTAAATGAAGTCACAGGCAAAGACTGTAGTGACATAGCCATAAGCCAAAGCCACCTTGACTTCTGTGTTTCTACTCCAGGACTGTCAGTAACTTGTGTGGGTTTAACAACCTGATTATGTTGTCATGTTATTGAAGCTCTAGGTAACTCAGATTTGGAGCTGACAAAATGGGGTTCTGTTTTAACAAACACCCAAGAGTGTGACAGTGGGTTTCAAGTTGGGTAATGACTGGGTCTGGAAGAGGCTTGAATCACATATTAGAACAAACCTACACTATCTTGAAGGGATGGTTAGTGGAAGTACAGGTCTTCAAAGATGCTCTGGGAAGTCTCCCAAGAAGTGAGGTTTCAGTTCATGGTTGGTTGGTTCCATTGCCTGTAGGATGTGGCAAGACAGAAGCATCATGGCTGAAGGGTGTAATGGGTGAATACTGTTCATCTTGTGGCAGTTAGGAAGAAGAGAGAGACAGGAAGAAGCCAGGGACATGATTCACCTTTCAATGGCACATTCCACTGATCTGTCTCTATATACACCCCCTGCACCTGCGAATAACCTATTCTTTATGAACTCATGAATGGCTTAACTCAGGGATGAGGTTGTTTCGATCACTTCTCAATGATGCCACTATTTGGGCACCAAGACCTCAGCCCATGACACATTCAAGGAGATACTTCATATCCAAACTAAGTGGAAATCGATACCATTCAGAAAGAAGTCAGCGAAGAGTATGTTATTGAAACCCAGGACAGGTAGTACCTGTACCTGTTGTGGAGTATCAAAGGCTTGAGTTGTTTTCCCTGTTGCACAATCTTCAGAGGTGGGTTTGGATGTTCAGCCATTGATGGAGGTTTCCTGCAAACTACAAAGAATACAGCCTAATTTCTCCTTGATGTTCATTGTCAAATTTCAGAAGAAAAATAAGTTAAGAACCCCTATAAGAAACTTGAACTTGGAGATCTGGGGACATTCTTAACCTGTCTGGATAGTAAAGGGCTATTCCTGAGGAGAAGCACTTCAGCTACAGAGCACTGGCTGCAGATAGGGCAGAAAGTAGGTGTGAGACTCAGGTCCAGTCAATCAATCATCTTGATGGAAGTCAGAAATGAGGATGCTTTTCCAGGAGAGCTGTGGAAAGGACTCTTCTATAGTAGACTGATACCCACTCCTCAGCTACCTCAGGCCCTCAATAGGATGTTCACGTCTAATGGATTCCATTCTAGACTACCTCTTGGCTGCACACAGGACTCTCCTGACTAATGCCATTCATCCTGAGCCTCTTCAAGGTCCTACAGAGGACTCCCCTGACCAGTGAATTCTACCATGGGTCAGTGAGACAAGTGAATGAAGGCAACATCGTGGATTGTTACAAATAGGAGAGATGTTAGTACAGTGACTTACTGCCACGTGAACTGCCCTCAGGTCAGCAGAAGTAGCGATTAACAGGGTCAGGGGTTAGTGATTACTGAAGCTTGACTCTAAATAGAATTTGCCTTTCGGGTTTCAAACTTTGGTAGCCAGAGATCCTTTATCAAGCTTCCAAGTTTGAGAGGAACTGTCCCCCTGTGCTGGTCTCTCCATTATAGCCAGTAACTGAATGATTTGCTGTGAGACTCATACCTGTGTGTGGAGGGCTTTCCCCCAGGGCAACCACAGTCTTGCTAACCTCCTTTATGTGGTTCAACAGACAACGAAGTGATTTCTGACAGAGTTGATGCTGCAGTGAGTTGAGACTCAAGTCATTTAGGAATGGATGGTATATTCTAATCCTCATATACACACGAATACAGTGCATGAGCACTAACTCTCAAAACATGTCTGTGAATGTGACCCTTAATTTGAAAAAAGACCCTTGCACAGGCTGTAAGTTAAGAGCTTCAGCCACTATCTAACTGTCTGCGTAGAGGTCAGGCAAGGAAAGCCAGGAAGCCAGAATGTACACAAGGGGAAGATAGAAGAAGAAACTTGAGAGCTAAGCTATTAGCCAAGGATGTAGAACCCCCAAAGCTGGAAGAGGCAGACATTTCCTGAGTCCACTGGAGGACTATCTACACCTTGACTTTGTGTTTGTGACCTCCAGAGCCAAGAAAGGAAATCTTCTAACTATTTCCAGATGCAGTTAGGGTCGATAGGATGGGTAAAAGTGAGCCCTCAACTCTTCAGGCTGTCTGAGCTCCCAAGGGCTGCTTGAATCTCAGTGCTGGTTATACAAAAGACTGACCTGGCACTGCCCTCCTGAGGGAACCAGGGCTCACTCCTCAACTTCCCTTCTTACTTAAATAAGATCCAGCCACCATCTACTTCTTACCACTAAAAAGAACCAACCCCAGCAAGGCAGATAATGGCCAAAATAGCTCTGAAGGCTGGGAATGACTACTGGCCTTAAAACAAGCATGACCACGGACTGCGGCAAAGTCCTTGGCTGATTCCTGCCATCACTGAAAAACTGCACAGGAGGAGGGAAATTCCATTAAGTCAAGAGCTTTTTTCAGCTGCATTTTCTTTCTGAAACTTTATACTGGTACGATTGTATTGAAATGAGCATCCATTAATATCCAATAAAGGAGCCCCCTGGGTCAGAAGACCACAGTTCCCTTGGGAGCCCCTTCCTCCACCCAGACTTGTTCCTGGACCTCATCAAGAGGGCATATACTCTTGGAGAATGGTTCTCTGCACCAGGTTCCATTACATACAACCCAACCTGTGGGCGTAAGCGGAGGTGTCAGGTCTGAGGCCAGAGGCCTGAGTAGGTTAGACAGATCCTAGAGGGAGCCAAGGGAGGTCCCCTTTCCTGGGCCCCTGTATGTGCCATGGGGTACCAGAGGGGGTAGCTACTAACTCTTTGTTCCTCTGTTTGAAGGAAGGAGCCACAGCCAGAGCCATCACCAAGGTCAGTTCCTCCTGCCTCCAGCTGCCCTGGTGTATGCTGTACCCATCTTGCCTTGCTCCCTCTGTGTATACCATGTGTCATGGGGCAGGGCTACCATGGGGCCCTGTGTGTGCTTCTATGTACAGCAAGTAACTGTGTGTCCTGGCACACCCAGGGCCACTTCTCAGTTATAGCCTCTTCACAGGGATTCGGGCAGCACGAGGGGGTTGGGTGGGGGGTAGGGCTTCTTGGATCATCCTCCCAAACCCTGCCCATGGGCCTGCCCCACGGGGAACTCTGAGGCTGGTTCCTGTGTGCTCTTCAGGTATGTTGCTGAAATTTGCAGCCCCAGCTGGGGCCCCTCCCATCACTCTAGTGGGGAGGAGAATGTATTCAGAATGCTGCCAGAAGAGAAGAGGGGCATTGCTACCTGATAGATAGCCTTTGGGTATCCAGAGTCCTCCCGAGGAGGTTAAGGTGCCCTAGCCCTTCCTATACCTCCAAGGATATTCCTACCTTTTTGCTCTTTCTCGCTCTCTCTCTCTCCTGGTCCCTGATGGTCTCCAAGGTACCACTTGCTCAGGCTGGTTAGATATGGATCCAGTGTCAGATCTGCTTGGTAGAGAAAGGAAAGAGACTGTGTCGTCATAGCACTTATAAGTAAAGAAAGACCATCTCACGGATTTCAAGTTCAATGTGCATCTGCCTGGGTATTCAAGGCCTTTAGGCAGAGTGTGTCCCTCCCCACAGTGACCTGTCCACAAGGTACAGTGTGAATATGGCTCATAGACTTTAGGTCTCAGAAGGAGATTTGCCTGACTCCTAGTGCCCTCCCAGATACCAGGATTACATAGAATATCTAAAAAAAATTATCCTCTTGTCCAGGGGAGGGTGGAATTTGGCTGAACCCATCCTCTGTCCATCGGAGAACGGCACTGTCATCTCCCATCTCACAAAAGGGGAATTTATAGGTGGTGTCCTGAACTGCAAAGACTGGCAAAGCTCTCTGAATCAGCTAAAGGGACAGCCAATGATGGCACACCCTGGTCACTAAGAAAATTAGCTGAAAAGAGGCCGTCTAGTGTAGCATTGGTTGTTGATGTGAAGGTAAAAGAGCTTCACCTGGCCTTCGAGTGGGTAAAACAGGAGAGTATTGGCAGCCTCACTGTGCCCAGGGGTACCCACTCCAGCTCCTCACTGTCCATCAGCGCTATTCTGGTCTGCCCCTCTGGCAGCACTATTTCCAGTGACCCTGGGGCTGGGAGTCCCTTTGGTTATGGACACCAGGGCTGTGCCCCAGGTGGACCAAGACTGCCCTGAAGGTGATGGGTCTGGAGGCTTCTTGTCTCGTCTCCACGCTGCCCTGACTGTCTGACCCTTGCACCCTGACTGGGGTCAAGTTGCTCAGGAGGCTTCTGGCCTCTGGCAGCTCCTTGCACTTGTTGCCGTAGCTTTAGCATTCTCTGCGTGAGTCTCGTCTCAGCCTTTCTCTCTCTCTCTCTTCCTCTTCTGCCCCCATCTGGAAAATCTTGCTGCCCCCAAGTGCTTTAATCACTGTTACTGCCCTTCTTGGGCCCCTTTCTCGTCTGCTCTGTCTTTTGGGATGAGGTGCTGACCCTGAAAGCAGGACTCAAGGTGAGGACCCACGGGAGCCCCCTGGCTCTCCGGTATGTTCCGTGGCTCCCCGCTCTCCACCCTGCCACTCCTCTGTCTTCCCTGCGTGTCAGTGGCCCCTGCCTGCCTGTACCTCCACACCCTTCCCTGAGGGCTAATGACTACCAACCCAGTCCTTCCAGGACACCCTGCTCCCAAAATGCTCAGTTGAGGCAGCAGATTTGCCATCCCCGGGAAGGGTGTACAGGTCCTTTGCACAGACACTGGGATCCTCAAGGAGGTTGGGGAACCTGGAGAGCTAAGTGCTGAGGGAGTGAGGAATAGTTTCTGTCAGTGAGGATTCCCACTTTTTCACTGGGATGTATACCTGCTACTGAGGTAATGGAGGGTGGGGTAGAATCTCTAACCATTTCCAGGAGCAGCTAAATCCCCTCTTTAGCACCAAGAACATAGGAAGTGTACAGAAAACTGCTACTTAGGACACAAATAGTGGGGTGAGCCTATCCCTAGGCTCTTGTCTAAATGCTAAGTGTGTGTGTGTGTGTGTGTGTGTGTGTGTGTGTGTGTGTGTGTGTGTGTAGCAAGCCTGGCTCCCCAGAGTCTTGCTGTCCTTGGATTCAGCCAGTCTAGCAGGAGTCAATGGCCATGTTTCTGTCCGGCTCTGGACACAGCTTTATGCTTTCCCTGGCAGGACCAGCCGACATTATCTTTCTGGGCAAGTGGGTGGTGTGAACCCAGGACCTTTCCCTCAGCTACCTACAGGTACCTTCCTGGTGTGTTGCACCTCATGATGAAGGTGCAGAGGGTGGTTTGTTCCCGAGGAGACTTATGTGACTAGGATGTAAACACTGGGGGCATCGGGGTCAGGGGAGCCAGGACAGGTGGGAGCTCAGGCTTGGGCCTTAACAGTGTTTTTTGTGACTGCAGTTGCCGTGACTGTCCTTTGTGGGCTTGTCGTCTTTCTCACCGTCTCCTACCCTGTGCCTAAAGGAACCCCCTAGCCCTGGCTCTGCCCTTCTTGTCCGTACAGGTCTAGTCTTCACAGATGGAGGTGTCTGTGTGTCTTGGTGCCCATCTGCCCTGTCTGCCCTTAGCCAGTGTCTGTGGGCCTATCCTCCACTGGGCTTGTCATCCTCATGGGCTGCCCAGTTGGCATCTGCCTGTGATTGAGATCGGCCAAGCATTTGCAGATACAATATAGCTTCACTTTGCTGATGGGACAGGAAAAAATGGCATCAGAGGGAATAGTCACACCAGCCCAAATCAGAGGTCCTTGGTACCCACCAATCAGCGAAGGCTGTGGAGAGCAGTTTCCTCATCCCCAGATCTTGTCAGGCTCTCAAGCCATGCTTTCTCAGACAACAATGACAAGCCACATAAGACATTCATTAAAATGGACACAGCTGGAAGTCATTCCTGAGTCTCAGTGGCCAGATGTGGTCAGTGGCTACCAAACTAGACAACAAAACTATCAGCCATGGTTTCTATAGCAGACCTGGGCCTCAGGCCCAGGATTCTCAAGAAGCCATAGAGCTGGGGAACCAAAGGGACATTTGTCAAAGGTGTTGGAAGTGGACCGCCTCTATCTTTTGTTCCCAGGATGGACTTGGGGGCCGGGGTTCAAGGAGCTAGGTGCTCATTTGCTTAGTAGGCTATTTAACCCTGGGTCAAGTCATGGAGAATGCTCCAGATGCACTACCCTGTGTTAAGTCAGCACAAGCATCCAGCCTTTGTCCCACATCTCCCGAGTGTCTGAGAAGCCCAAAGCTGCTTGTCTACCTAGAATGCCAAGCCTGTGTGGATGCTTGGGCAGAAGTCTTCAGGGTGCTCAAAGTCCTGCATGAACAGTTTCAGAATTAGCTTGCCTAGTCAGCAGCGTGCTCTCTGGAACCAAGTTCCAATTCTAATTTCTGTTAATGCCAGCTAGAGCAGGATGTATTTGTGCCTAAGTGGGGAGGCAAGTGCAGTCAGTGACGCAGAACACAGCGGCTGTGTTTGAAAAAGTGTTTGATTGGGGAAAATGGACTGCTGGGTACTTTCTTCCTAGGGCTTGTTTGTTTCTGATGTGAGATGGTCCTATATGTTGTTTTCCTCAGGGGCGAAGTTTGTGACATGCTATTATAACTATGCAGGAAGAAGGAAGGCCTGGAGGGAAAAAAAAAGATGTGTTTTTGTAATTTTCTCTTTTTCTTTTCTATTTTTTCTTTTTTCTTTTTTCTTTTTTTTCAAGATGGTTTCTTTGCTTAATCCTGGCTGTCCTGAAACTCCCTCTATAGACCAGATTGAGGTCTGCTGTCTGTCTGGTCTGTCTGTCTGTCTGTCTGTCTTTCTCCTTCCCTTTTTTCCTTTTTCCCTTTTTTTCTTTTTTAACTTAAACCTGCTTTCATGTACTAATGGAAAGCAAATCTCAAGAGTCTGGGAGATTTCTTAGAAAGGGTCACTATTTTCTGGGATTTTGCTAAGGATCTCTGTTAGTCCAGGCCGTGGCAAGAAGGTGGACTCGTGGAATCCCAGATGAATGAATGTACTTGATCAGTCCTTCTAAAAATGGCTATGTCCCCAGGCCTCTTCTCCTTCTAACTGGGGGCAGCCATTGCCTCCTGAATAAATCAAAGCCCACTACTGACAGATCACAGGCTGGTGTGGCAAACCCTCGCCGCTTGCCAATTGGTTTGTAAAGCTAAACTGCACATTTCCCCCCTCCCTAAAAGGCGCATGCTTTGCAGTGGTCACCCTCCAGACTGTCTCCACCCACATCTGGCCTCCTGTAGCATCTTGGTTCATGTGTTATTATTATTATTATTATTTTTGTTGGCATGTGTATAGCAAAAAATAATACATCTCTTAAAACATGAACCCACACTCTGGCTTTGGAAGGAAAGGGTATTTTTGGAGGAAAAACACAGGGATCCTTTTTCTCCAAAAATAGAGAACCGTTTTCTCTCCCAGGCAGCAGAAGACTTTTGCGCGCTCCCCTTTCTTGCTGTCCCTGCTCAGACACAAACACTGCAGCTGGGGAACTGTGAGCCTGAACTCCCTAGGTGGTCACAGTGCCTCAGTTACCTGCTCTCTGCTCCGGTCCTGTCACCCACCCCCAGGACTAACTATACTCTCCTCATTTCCAGTAAAGGCAGACCGTGCCGAGGGTGCCTGTGTGGATGCTGCCCCGGACACTCTAGGTACCACGCAATGCTCGCACGGACTGACCACGCTGCACGCTCCTGCCCTCCCTGCTTACTAGAGGTTCAGGTTGAGCCGGCACAGTGCCCACCCAGCTCTGGGTCCCTTGATGCTTAAACACAGGGCAGAGCTGGGCGCCTGGCCTCTGACTCTAGATGGAGCCCCCTCCTGACAGAGCAGGGGGCTGGCTGGCCAGGGTTACTGATATAGAAACAGACCAATATCCTTCAGGGAACATTTCCTCTGGGGCCGGCCACTCTGGTACCTCTACTAGGCATTAAGGACCGACCCTTAGCCGGCACCTCATTGAGGGAGGCAGCTCGCTGTGTTCTGGGCTCTTCAGGGCCCCCAAAAGCCAAAGGCCATGTCTCCCCCTTCTGACTTGCAGGCCTGGTTTAGGGAAGACTGGAAACAGGATGCTGAAAAGCCTCCTAACCCTTTGCACCTTGACTACATCCTTCCCTTTCCATTCCCCTGTCTGTTATCCATGTATGAAGGCATCTGTCCTGCTTGCTCTGGGGCCCCTGCCTCCTGGTTGCCCTCCCATGCCCTGTCCCTTTCCTGGCTGGAACAACCCAGCCCTGTTCAGGCAGCTGTGGTGGCCCCCGCATGGGGGAGCCCCCATCATGTGCATGTGTCCGGCTGTGCCGAGCAGCATGCTGTGCATTTGCACCTGTGCATGCTCCCTGTCCTTCTCCACCGGGAGAGGGGCTTGAGGGCCACCTCCCCGCCCCACGGGCCTCTCCGCTGGCTCCGTGTGCTGGAGGCGGGTGCTTGTGGGGAGAATGTTGCAGCTGCAGGCAGGGAGCTGGGTGTCTGGACTGCCCTGGGAGGCAGCCTGCTCAGGCCCTGGCTGAAGGTGCCTTGCTTGTCCATAGCATATGCGTCCAGGTGCTTCTGGCCACAGGTTGAACCTTTAGGACTAAGAGACTAAGGCCAGGCTGCTGGAAGACCAGAAGGGCTAGGAAGAATGGGCCTGCAGGAGCCCAGCCGGAGTCAGCCCTGCCCTCTGTGTTCTTGTGGACTGTCCCTTGGGCATCCTCGGTCCAGGCACAGGCTGGGCGGTTGTCTATGGATGCCGGCTCCCTGCATTGCTGAGCCCACGCACTGACTAGGGCGAAGGCCATCTAATGGCTAGCTTCCTTTTGAATTTCACTCTGGAGATTGCGACAGAAAGCAAGAGGCTGGGGCTTGCTTGCTTTCCAGACTCTTCCTGAGCTGACCTCTGGCTGGTGTCATGCCCCTCACGTACTGGGTAGTTCTGTTCATGGGCTCTCTTGCTGGGGCTTTAGGGGGAGTTCTGGAGACCTTCCTACCCGATGCTTGCTTTGATCTTGGCTTGGTGGCTTGGGAGGTGAGAGGGAGTCCCTTAAGCTCTATCTAGGGATGTGGAAGACTATAGGGACTCTGTCCTGGCAGTGGCAAACCACTTTGTCCCTTTCTCTGTCAGAGCTTCCTTCAGAGGAAGGGACAGTGTGGAGAGCTGCAGACAGAAGAACCAAGACTAAGGGTAGGGATCGCTTTCCTGGAAGCTACAAATCTGCTGTGGGCTGCAGTCCTGTGTAGGGCTAGATTCCAGGCCTACACATGTCTGCATGGTTGATAACTTCATCTGGCGACTGTGGAAGAAATTACCACTAGGATGAGAAAGTGGCTGACTTTGGGTGGCCTGCTTGGAGAGACATGTTCAGTCTTTCTTGTTGCAACCCTTTGCAGAGGCCAGGGGTCAGGAGGCAGTAAGAACCCGACTTGCCATCCATCACCAGCCATTGCTCCTCACTCCTCATGATAGCCAGAGTTAAATGTAAACTGATCGTAAGTTGTTGCAACAGTGAGAGTGAGTCCTGGGACCCCATCAGGAAGTCAGCTCTGTGACTTGGTCAACATCAGGCTGCTTAGTGATATCTCATTTCCCTTCCTGAGTGCTACTGGGAAATGTGTGCTTCCTCATCCTAGCTTCTACCTCACCTACGCCCAGTGAACTGTGAAAGACACATTATCTTGAGTCTTCAACAGTTCCTGTGATCGAGTGGCCCATAGGAGGAGAGAAGAACATTTAGAAGTCACAAATCCCTGAATGTCCAGTTTTCTTCAGATTCAACTAGAACTTTCTACTTAGAAAGGGGTCAGAAAGGAGTCATGGATTCTAGGTGTCCCCGGCCACTACCTGTCTGTTGTGTGACCTCGGGTGTTTTAGTGGCACACAGAAGTCTAGACTCTGGACTATTTTCCAAAGCTAGCAGATGCCACTGGCTCTTGATGCTCCCAGGACATGGGACATTTTTGAAGCTGCCTCAGTTTCCCTGTGTGGGTTTTGTGTCCCTGGCTTCCTCTTCTTCCTTCCTCCTCTTTAGAGAGTCTGAGCAGGCACAGATGGTCCAAATGGGTTTGGGAGGACCACCAGCCCCACCCACAGTCCAAGGTGGGTTGACTTAGCACTGTGGCCATCTTCTCTTGTATAGTCAACTTTGTGATGTATGCGGCTGGACACATCTCTCTGGCTGGTGGCACCTCGTGGGACACTGTGGCTGGGTGTGAAGTTCAGTTCTGAGCACTATCAAGCATTGCAACTTCCTTGGAGTTACCCTTAGTACTGCCAGGGGTTGTCATGGGCCATGTCTGACGATGCCCTGGGAAGTCCTGTGGCTCCTATTTGGTCGAACGAGTGAGTCCCACTTCACAAGAGACTTCCTGCCTTCTGCCTCTCAAGCAATGGTAGAATCATCAATGGGAAAACTAAATGACTGACCTGGACAGAGACACGGTGTCCCCAGAATAAGGGTGGATACCTCCCCTTCCTGGAGCAAGCTACTCACAGAGCCTCTGTCTTTTGCTTTCTAGATCATAGTGAACCACTGAACTCTGGGGTTAGGAAGGAACATGGGGTGACAGAGGTCTTAGGACCTTCTAGTTTGGAGACAGCAGCCCAGTGGGAAAGAACATTGGTTAGGGACTGGCTGTCATCTCTCCATTTCTATAGCCATCATCTGGGGCCAAGGCTTGGGACAATCAGTCCTGTATTAGTCAAAGCCTAGCCTCATAATAACCTCATCTCTGATGTCCACCTAGAAACATCTTAGAGGAGGGGTTTGAATCCCAGAGACCAGACAGTATTGAATATAAGCCCCACATACAGACCAGGCAGTTTCTGGGACTCAGAAAATGCTAGGGCTAAGGTAGATCTAGACGCATTAATTGTAGTCCTAATCTCTGATGGTCCTGGAACAGGAGATATAATGATGGTTGGGGCTCTCCAGGGGCAGTTGGAATGGGCAACAGGGGAGGTTGTTAGCTGGGCTGATACACACAAAGGTCCAGGGAAGAGGTCCAGTATCAAGTGTCTGGGGATGTCTAGGAGAACAGTGTAAAGAGGGCCCTGGCACCTTGCGGTGATAGCTGAATAATTTAGGAGTCCTGCCGCTGCCTTCCCAGCTCTGGCCACACCTGTGCGGCTCCTCACCTCTACCCTGTGCTTCACCAGCCACTGCTCCCTGTCCCCAGTGTGGTTGGTTACTCTCTGGACTTGCATATCCCCCCTGGCTTGTGGGCGGGCATCAGCTGCAAAGAGACTTGCGAACGTGACTTGTTATTTCCAGAGTGATTTCTCTTGCTGTTTTTCTGTGTGTCTGTCTGTCTGCCTGTTCTGTCCGCTGGTCCGTCATCCTGGGAACAGTCAGAAGGTCAGTTTGAAAGACCGTGTCTTCTCCAGCCCCCGAGGCGTGGCTGCCAAGGGGAAGGGGTCTCCCCAGGCCCAGACGGTCCGGCGGTCCCCCAGTGCGGATCAGAGTCTCGATGACAGCCCGAGCAAAGTGCCCAAGAGCTGGAGCTTTGGTGACCGTAGCCGCGCACGCCAGGCTTTCCGCATCAAGGGTGCTGCATCCAGGCAGAATTCAGAAGGTGGGTCAGCACAGCCCAAGGCTGGTGGCTGCTGCGGGAAGGACATCAGTACTTGGCTATAGGGCACAAGTGGAAATTTCTTGGAGCAGGGAGATCCCCCTTCCTGCTCTCTTAAGTGATGTCATGTAAGACATTTAACACACACATCGTTCACTGGCATCTTGTAATCTCATTCCTTGCCACCCTCTGCAGGTAATGGAGAAAAACAAAAATCCTTCTAGGCACCACCCTGGCTTTCTCTAGTCCAGCACTGGACTCCATGCCTACTTCTGTCTACCTCCAGTCTGTGCATGTCACATGATATTGAGCCTCATATGGCCCATGGTGGCCATTTCCACACTGAGCACGATGCCCCCAAGGATCGTTCATGTTGTCAAGTGTCGTAGCTTTCTTCATTTCTTGGCTGAACAGTGACCACAACGTTGCTACCCATGTATCTGTTGGCAGAGATATCCTTTGAAACTCTCATGCTGTTCAGGCAATAGCTTTTGGAGAAGACACTGAGAAAGGAGAGCTGAAGAGAGGCATGGGGTGGGGGTGGGGAACACTCCAGTGCATCAAAGGCATTGAAGGCGCATCCTGGGGGAAGCCTGACTGGCCCTTGAGGTTCAGGCTGGGGGTTGTGTCCTGTCATGATTGTCTGCTCATAGCCTGTGTTCCCTTCCGCCCAGAAGCAAGCCTCCCTGGGGAGGACATCGTGGAGGACAACAAGAGCTGTAACTGCGAGTTTGTGACTGAAGATCTTACCCCTGGCCTCAAAGTTAGCATCAGAGCTGTGTGGTAAGGGAGCCCTGCTCAATCTGCACAAAATGAACATGTTCAGTAGTCTCACAGGGTCTTGCTGAGTCACCAAAGGCTGTAGCTACCGGGAAAGCACGAGGAGTCTAGGGGAGGACCTTTACCCACCCCAGCTTCTGTACCTGTCAGCTTGTTCCCAGAGGCTCAGGGAGAGTTCCCAGAGAGAGCTGGCTAGACCTGAGAGCCCCTGACTGTATGGATGAAATGGGGGACACAGGCAGGGGGTGTTTCAGACAATCAACAACTGTCCCATACCAGTGGTTCCAAGGATGGAGCCTGTCTTAAGCCTGAGCACCAAGTGGACCATGGAGGGGCAGGGTGAATGGGTGGCCCAGTTGAGAATGGATACTACTTCCCAAGGACTGTGGTCTTGGAGCTGCTCTGAGGGTAACAGGCAGGGGATATGGGAACTGGCCCGTGGCAGAATAGCCTCTGTCTGGAACTCATGATCTGTCCATCCCTGCAGTGTTATGCGGTTCTTGGTATCTAAGCGAAAGTTCAAAGAGAGTCTGCGCCCATATGATGTGATGGATGTCATCGAACAGTACTCGGCTGGACACTTGGATATGTTGTCCCGCATCAAGAGCCTGCAGTCCAGGCAAGAGCCCCTGCCTGTCCAGTCTGGGCATGAACAGGGCCCTCCGGGACAAAACCAGGCATGGCACAAGGGGCACCAAGGGCTGGGTGACAGGTGTGCAGAACAGGGCCAGTACCAGCTTTGGAGGTCTCTTCCCACCTGGTTAGCTTCTTGTTGCTTTCTGCTGTGTTTTCACACTGTCTGTTTTTAGTATTTCTTCTGCTCCCCCCTTTCTCTTCCACTCACCCGCACTGTGGTGGCAAGTGTGTCTATGTGCGTGTCCACATGTACATATGTATACACATGTGTGAATGTGTATAGGTGTGGGCATCTGAATATACTCATGTTTATGCTCAAGTGCATGCATGTGTGCAAACGTGCATATGATGTATGGGTGTATGCATGAGCATCATGTGCTGTGCTGTTTATGTGCCTATGTGTGTTCCTGTATGTGTATGCATGTGTGTGGTATGCATATACATGCTGATAAGGGAGAGTTTTTGTGATAAGATGAAAACAGGGCTTCTGTGGGCCCTGCTAGGCATTGACCAGGGACCCCGGAACTGTTCCTCCCAGATATAATCATCATGTTGGGGTTATACTTTCTAAGTAGGAAGCACATCAAAGCAATGACTGGGTTATCTGTGTGTGAGAATAGCTCACTCCAGAAGTTATACATGCATGCATTGTGTACCCATGAGTAAGGCTTGAGTCCACACACACACACACACACACACACATGCACTCAACATGTACAGGTGTACACAAACAGACCCATGTCCATGGTTGTCTGAACCCACGCTCAGCAGCTCACAGGAACATATCCTCAGATGCACAACACACACAAATGTACATTCCCCAATTGCAGGCATATACAGGTGTGTGCACAGCCTATGTTCACAACTCTTCCAGCCTGCCCCCACTTCCCATGTTCCTGGCACATACCCTTTGCTACAGACATCATTGACACATGTGAGCATGTGTGACCCCTGTGAGGGCCTATCTCCTAAGGTGGGACACACCCTGCTTTTAAAACCTGGAAGTGGACCATGGATTTTGGCTAGGCAGAGGGTAAGTACAATAGAGACAGCCTGGGGGACTCACAGAAATGTCAGGGGCAGGGCTTCTAGGCTATGAGCTGCTCTCAGAAGTGAAGGCTACAGAAACAGAGTGCAACTCAAGCTGGAGCCTCTCACTGGCTTCCCAGGAGTAGATGTGGTGCATGTGCTGTTGGTGGGTGAGTGAGAATCCCTAGCCTCTAGCCTAGCCCCGTGTCCATCCCCACAGCTCTTGGCTCCACAGCCTCTCTCCCTCCACAGTTCCCCTTTCCTTCTCGTTCTGTCTGGGAAACAGACGAAACAGACTGCTAATGAGGATACAATGCTTCTGGCCTCTGGTGCAGGGTCCTGTTGCTCCGAAGCTGCAGAGCTCCTTTGTGGGACTTAGTTCTCAGCACCAAGCCATCCTGTGTTCTACCTGAGGTCCACTGGGCAGGCTGGACGGCACTTGGGATACGGGGAGAGCTTGGCAGATGTGGGGGCCAGAGTGTGGGTCCACCGTTCCGTTTTGAGTATGTTTTTCAGAAGACTCACTGTTGTCAAGTTCCTTGTTTCTATGCATGCCCAGCAACTCGCCTTGAGTTGTTTACGATGTGTTCTGCTGGTGTCTCTCTTCTTGTTTACGCTGCCAGGATAGATATGATTGTGGGCCCCCCACCCCCTTCAACTCCCCGGCACAAGAAGTACCCTACCAAAGGACCCACGGCCCCTTCGAGAGAGTCACCCCAGTACTCACCTAGGTTAGGATGCACTGCCTCCTCCCGCCCTGTCTGTGAATGGCCAGCCCCTTTGCTCTAGGCCGCATGATGGCAGCACCTCCCATTTCTCTTTCTGAGAGGCAGGGTACATTCAGGTTCTCTCTCTTCCTAAAGGGCATGTTAGGGAAAAGGCTACTCCTTGCCAGGGCTGGTAGGCAGTACCTTGAGTCCTCCATCTACAGGAACTGCCGTTCCCTGGATTTCTCCATGACATCCGCTGAGGCTGCTGAAGCAGAGGTCCTCGGTGGATATGGCATTGTGAGCTTGACCAGCTCAGGCCCCGCACACCCATTCATTCCTGGGGTGACCATCATGTCCATGGTCCTGACCTTGGCTCTGTGTAGATAAAAGCAGATGGGGATGGTCCCCTCCCTTAGATGTGAGACATACCTGCCAGAAGTATATGTGAAGTCTGGGGATGTAGCTGAGCGGTAGAGCACCTCTCTGTGCTTGCCTAGCCTAGGGTAACATGCCAGACATGTGTAAGACCCTAGGTTCAATTCTCAGCATTGCCAGAAATAAATGAGAGAATCTGCAAAGGACTCCCAGCACCACACTCACTCTGTCATTTCTGGTGTCATTTCAAGTTGCCATCACCATCACTGATGTCATTGATAAAAAAGATGACAGCCCACTTTACCCTGCCCCTCAGCTGATTGACGGATGGCATATTGGGGCCAGAAAACAGTCAGATGGCAAAAGTCAGTTTTGATGTGGTTAATATAGGCTTCAAGGTCTCCTGGCTACCCTGGGACCACTCATAATTCCGTGTCCCTCTGGCAGACCTGATTGTCCAGGAAAAGTAAACCTCTCGAGAGCAGGCACATGGAAGGCAGACAGACACTTCCCTGTCTGACAGCTGGGGACAGAAGCTGGGAAGCTCAGGGAGTTTGGGAAATTGGAACTGGCAGGCATAGCATCTGTCTACTCCTTGAGCCAGGGTTGTTGCTCATGAGGCCAAAGGTCAATATGATGAATGTATTAGTTCATGCGAGAGGGACCCTGAGGGAGCAGGTAGGGAACAGCTTGTGGTCAGGTGACATCCAGACTAAAAGTGGGTTATCTGCCAGTAAGACTGAGGCCCCCCTTACATCTCAGAACCCCCTCAGCCTCCTCCTATGTTGCAGCTACAGACACACATGAAAGGTCTTAACCCAAGAGGTGAGAAACGTCTGGGGGATTAAATCTGATGCCCCAACCTGAACCTCAGGGAAGGAGGTGGTACGAGATTCTTAGAGGACTCTTGCCTGGCTACCTTGAAGCAACTTGAGGCCCACCCTGAGATCCACCAGGCAGACGGCTCGTCATGTGGCAGGAGTGAAGGGGCTGTGCATCTGTGCCTGGACCGTGTGGACATTGGGACATCAGGGAACCTGTTCCCTTACCATTGCCACTGACATCTGCTTGGAGCCAGAAGGTCCCTCCTGCCATCCCTCCCACCCTCTTTTGCATGAGCCCAGCATGAGCCCAGTGGAGCATGCAGAGGCTGCCCCTGGCTGATCAAGCCTTAACCTTCCTCTGGAGTTGCCACAGAAGCAGACAGGGCACCCCAGTTTGTAGAAAGTAGAGGGGTAACCTGCTGACACGTGCCTGCTGGAGTGTGTTTTGTGTGTGAGTCACACGGTTCAGCTCCAGGGCCCTCGCTCAGGCATACTCTGGGTGCGTAGGGTCTACGGACTCTACACAGGTTCTTTATTTTTAAGCCACCTGCAGATCCCAGCCCACGCTCACTCTCATGGCACTCACCAGCCAAGCCACAGCCCTACATGCCTGCATAACAGGTCATGGATCTGCTGGTGCCACACTGGATGGATAGGAACCCAATCCTTTCTCCTCTTGATGGTATTTTGGCATCTTTCCTGATCTTCTCAGTTGAGTTTCTCATCTTGCACAACACTTACAAGTGCACACACTCGCTCACATGGGTGTGAGCGTGCCCCCATATGGGAGCACACATGCATTACACTGGGGTGCATCAGCACACTCATGTGTGTGTGTGTGCATGTACCCCCCCCCTCGACCCCACCAAGACCTGTTGGCAGCACTCATGTCTCCCTGGTTGTACCTTGGCAGTTTCCTATGTGGCCTTTGTTTCCTTCTCCCTTGTCCTTATGCATGGAGCTGACACACTCACTGCTTCTGTTGTCCTTGCTGCACACGTTTAACACTGTCCCTGTCATACCCGTTGGGGTCCAAGGAACTCCGTGGCACATTAATGTTGGAGTAAAGCTGTCTGGGAGTGGGTACTTGGGTAAAGACATAACCTCTCCTACTCTGGTCCCTTGGCTGGCTGCCCACCAACCACCTCTGATTCCCTGGGCCTCAGATTGCTGTGACACCAGTCAAGGCCTGGGAAGAGCTATGAGGCAGGACAGATGAGGATAGAGCTGTGCTAGAGAAGAGCGGGGAGTGGGCCCTGGGGAGAGGAGACTTTTCCCTTTACTCCTTGTTAATGTGCCAGATCCCACGGGAATGGAACAGATAGGTAACAGGACCCAAGGTGTCAGGAGTCGGCCTGAGATCATGAGGCACCAGTGTCCATCTGCCTGGCACCTACTGCCCCCCGGTCGGCTCTGGACAGGGCTCAGAGCACAGATCTGGGGGGCTGTGGGTTAGCCCAGGAAGAAGGGGCAGGGGCCTAGTCACACCCTCTCAAACTCATATTTGGGGGCTGGGTCTCTATTCCCGCTAGAGTGGACCAGATTGTGGGGCGGGGCCCAACAATAACGGACAAGGACCGTACCAAAGGCCCGGCGGAGACGGAGCTGCCCGAAGACCCCAGCATGATGGGACGACTTGGGAAGGTGGAGAAACAGGTGGGAGAGGCTTGGGAAGGGAATGGCCTCTGCTGTCTCCCAGTCTTACGCCTGTGTTAGTCTACGGTAGCTGAGCAACCCAGGCGTAAGGGTAGATGCAGCAGGAGGCGCAGAGCTGTGTGGGATGCCCCTGAGTCCCTGTGAAATCCTGTGATCTCCCACTCTTCCTCTTCTCATAGTCAGTATCTGGAGATTGGAGACACCTAGAGGGGTAACTTGGTCATGATTCATACTTGAGGGTCCTTCAGCAGGGGCAACCACTGCAGAACTTGCCAGAATTTGTACATGGCCTATCTCTTCACCCTCTTTTCCTTTCCTGATATCCATCCCCACTCTCCTGGAAATAGATCCTTAGGAGCCACCACAGGAGACCCTTTTGTGAGCTGCCCGAGCTCAGACACACACTGACCAGTAAGCTCAGAGTTTGAGCTGTTGGAGTCTGGGGTAGAGGAAGGGCGGCTCTGGGGTCCCTTCCTCTGGGACCTGGGTACATCCTGGGTCTTCTCTTCAAAAGCCCAGCCCAGCCCAGCAGCTGCCATTCTTACAGGTCTTGTCCATGGAAAAGAAGCTAGACTTCCTGGTGAGCATCTATACACAGAGAATGGGCATCCCACCAGCAGAGACAGAGGCCTATTTTGGGGCCAAGGAGCCTGAGCCGGCACCACCCTACCACAGCCCAGAGGACAGCCGTGACCATGCAGACAAGCATGGCTGTATCATTAAGATCGTCCGCTCCACCAGCTCTACGGGCCAGAGGAACTACGCGGCACCCCCAGCCATCCCCCCCGCCCAGTGTCCTCCCTCCACCTCGTGGCAGCAGAGCCACCAGCGCCATGGCACCTCCCCCGTGGGAGACCATGGCTCACTGGTACGCATCCCACCACCCCCTGCACACGAGCGGTCGCTGTCTGCCTACGGCGGGGGCAACAGAGCCAGTACCGAGTTCTTGAGGCTGGAGGGCACCCCGGCCTGCAGGCCCTCTGAGGCTGCCCTGCGGGATAGCGACACGTCCATCTCCATCCCTTCGGTGGACCACGAGGAGCTGGAGCGCTCCTTCAGCGGCTTCAGTATCTCCCAGTCCAAGGAGAACCTGGATGCCCTGGGCAGCTGTTATGCAGCTGTGGCACCATGCGCCAAGGTCAGGCCCTACATTGCAGAGGGGGAGTCTGACACAGACTCAGACCTCTGCACACCATGTGGGCCTCCCCCACGCTCTGCCACTGGTGAGGGCCCCTTTGGAGATGTGGCTTGGGCAGGGCCCAGGAAATGAGTCTGGGCTGGGCTGCTGGCCCCATGCCACACCCATTCTTGTTCAGTTTTAGAACTGGAGTTCCAGGGCCTTTCTTAAAGTGACAGAGTGACATAGAGTAGTGTGGGTTGTGAGGATGCTCATGGGATCTCACTCTCAGGTGTCATGTGGAGTGGGGATGAAGCAGGGCTCCTTAGCACATACAGTAACATTTTATAGAAGTTCTTTTCCAACCAGGAGAGGGAGGGTTGAGGCCAGGCCCTGGAGGCCCTGGGAGCTACCTGTGGCAGCAAAGCTAGCCCTGCCTAGTCTTCTTGGGGGACATATTGCCCTGTGAGTGAGGAGGGACAGCGTGACGGTTAGCGCCTGTGAATGGGGTTGTGGCTGGGAGCAAGTACACGGGACGTAGTGGTGAAACAGGCTTGTCTCCTGCTGATGGCCAGTCCAGGGACCTGTGGGTCTCTCAAATTTAGGCTGGAAGTTCAGAGGTATAGTAGGTTGCTGGAAATGGCCCACTCTCACACCTGACTGCTTATCCCTCCATCCCTGACTGCCCCAGTAAAGCATTACCAGGCCCACAGTTTGCATGTGGTTGGGTAATGTCCCTCATCCCTGAGTACCTAGCTAGAGAGCTGCCAACATCTTCCTCCCTCTTCCAGGTTATGTGGATCTTTCCATGGGAGCCATCCTTAGGTCAGAACCCTTTTCCTGGAGCTGAGGAAGGGGTGAGGCCTTAGGGACCAATCTGGAGCTTAGAATTGATCCTTAGACTCTCCTTACTTCCACCTCTTAGGGGAAGACTCAACTCACAGCCTTTTCTGAAAAGGTTTCTTCGGCAGGTTCTGGCTGGCTCATCCCTGGCACTGTAGCCCAGGAGGTATGAGTTGACACTTCATGGCCTCTGCTCTTTCCTGGTGTGGCGCTGGCCTCCAGGCCGTGGCCAGCACTTCAAGAGAACTACCAGATAAGCAGACCAGCGTTGTCCTTAGCCAGGACACCTCCTTGCCTGCGGCCCACTTGGCTCTACAGATTCAGGCAGGGCTAAATGACATGACGTCTTCAAACTGCCAGCTCTTTCTACACGAGAGCGTGGCCTTTGAGCCTGGTCAAGGATCCTTCCCACAGAAGCTGGCCATCCAGTCATTTATCCACTAATAGGTCCCTGATCTGTGGCCCCTGGGTGTTTGAGGAATTAGGAACACCTTGTCCTCTACTCCGGTGAGGAGTAATCTCTGTCCATCATGTGGGTGGGCATCTTGGACCATCTAGCATTCAGCTTTAGAGGGAGACAAGGTAGAATAGGGCCCTCAGTTGTGGTCCCATAATATCTGGCCCAGAGGTGCCCGGCATTGAATGATAACATTTTGGGGTGGGGCCCCCAGACTCACTTGCTCTCAGCTTTCCTGGACACTGAGGGCAAGTGCTATAGAGCTTGCCCCTGGGCAGAGCTCTATCTACTTCTTTCACCCTTTTGAAAAGTGTATTCTGGCAGGGGTAGAGGCAGCGTGAGTTGGGGGGAGGGCTATGCTCAGCAGGAGGTACCCCATCCTTGAGGAGAGCTTGAGTCATGTCTCTGCCAGGGACCTGGGTATTTGGAGAACTATGTGTGTTGTCTGCTGTAACCTTCATGTCCTCCATGTCAGGGCTACTAGGATCTCACCTCAGGGTGCCTCTGCTAGGATCCAAGTGTGGAGCCTGTCTATGTTTGTTCCAATATGTACACATTGGTCCTCTAAGGCAGTGCTATAGTCAAGAACTTCTTGGTATGAGAGATGTATACAGGAAAAATAGCTGTACCTTCAAGAGTCTTCTCTTGGTGAGTTGAGCCTGGGTCTGCGCTCCTCCATCTCTGTGTTAGGACAGGAAGAGTCTAAAGCAGAGGAACAAACACATCTGCCTAGACAGACCAACAGCCAGAGCACTCCTTCCTTAGACCTGGGCAGACCGTAGCTATCTAAGCCTCAGGGCATGTGGGAGAGAGGTTTGATCTGCCCTACATGCTCCCATACAGCTTGTCTTGCCTCATATGTGACTTCAAGTCCTGTCCCCAGAGCTGCCACGGATACCAGAGCCTGGTGTGCCCTGAGCTGGGGTTTTGTGGGATGAAGTAGGTGAACAGACACCCCCTTCCCAGAAACCCTGGACACACAGAATTTATCAGAAGTCCTTCCTTAAAACAAGAACGAGATGAGGAGGCATGGCTTCTCTGCAAATGAGGAACACTGGTCAAGTCTGCCGTGTTGGCTACACAGAGGAAGGTAGTGTATCTCAGGGGGTGACATGGAAGTCCTGATGTGAGAGATGACGGAGCCCTTTCTTAGGGACAGATCCAGGCTTAAACAACACAAATGCCCACTGCCTTGGCATCCCCACCCGCAAAGAAGCAAGACAGGATGGAGGCCGAAGGCTCCTACAAAAAAATCTGTGCACTTTCTTGGGTGCACACATGACCAAGTATGGCTGAAGGCCAGCGGCTGCCCCATGGCAAAATTTTCCTCAGAAAACATTTATCCTAACACATTCCCTCACATGCCTACCAACACATGCCCATACACTAGACACACATGTATATTCACATAAGTGCACACCAAAACTTACCACATTTTCATATGTACACACAAGTATACATACAACAGGTGTACTTTCAAACATGTATTTCTTGTTATGCACTTACACATGCAAGCTCACACACAGTTTGTCAGACCACACATAACAGCTACACATACACACATGAACACACATACGGACATACAGGCTTATAAGCTATATCCTATTCCACATTTGCACATACAGCAGGTACCCACTTTTATACCTGAAGATTTACATATATGAACACATATGTATAAGTAACCTGTATGTATAATGTACACACACTTGTAGGCTTCTCTCTCTCTCTCTCTCTCTCTCTCTCTCTCTCTCTGTGTCTATACATACACACACACACACACTTTTTCTCTTGTGTCTTCCTGATGGAAGCTGCCTCGGCAGGGTGCACAAGAATTAATGGTGAGTGTTCTAAAATGGTGAACACTGACTGGAGTAGGAGTCCTGGTTATCTAGGCCTTCTGAGCAACAGTGGTAGAGAGTCCACCTAGAGACCATTGAGTTCCCACACTGCCCTCTCCCGGGACTAAGTGGTGGCTGGCTGCAGGCACTGAGAGGGTGTGGCTAGGTCAGGGTGAGGGTCCAGATCAGTCTTTGCCTTGGGTTAATCTTGACATTGGCCATTTCCCAGTGTCTTCCTGTACACATGCCTGCCTTATTGTACCAGGCTGTGATTGGCGTTTCCTGGCTTAAGTTTCTGTCCCTTTCGATTGTGGCCTCTGGAAAGTGCACTCTTGTCTAACAGGGCCAAAATACCTGGGCTGAGGGCCCATATGCTGTCTTACCTGTGGTCTTGGCAGATCGAGTGTCCATTTGAGGTCATAAGTTAGCTCCTGGTTATGCGCTCACTGGGAAGCCCCATTTAGAAGCTGGGGAGTCACTAGACACTACATGGGTCTCCTCAGAGGAGACACTCTGAGCTGTAGTCATCCTCAGATCCTAGACACAGGAGATATACATCCAGGACCACCTTCCACCTTTTATTCACTGGTTTAAGGTTCTTTCTTCCCTCAAGCTGGTGGCTCCAGATTCAGAATGTGGAAGATGGAGCCACCCTGCCTTCTGCCTCCCCTACTGGATTTATCCTATATCAGGGGCACTGTGAAGAACACCCTTGCTTTTTGTAAAAAGAGTTGAACCCATAGAGGTCTTCAGACTTTCCCCCAGATGTAAGAATCTGGGATGGGGATGCTGTTCTGACACACGGCAGCTTGTGTCTTTCAGCTTTAAGCAGTGCACAGAGTAGAGGCTAATTCACTTGCCCACGGCTCACACCCCAACATCTGCAGGACAACATTTAGGCCTTTCCCCGAGGCCACACCCTCTTGAAATAAACATGAAAAATGTTGTTTGAACAGTGGGGCCCACTGTGGGGGGGCTCAGAGGTGTCTGGCACACCTTGTATCCCAACAGGGTAGACTGGAGTTAAGAGTAGATAATCTATACAGGGTACCCCTGAAGTCCAGGCTCACATGACTGTAGTCAAACGCTGATGTGGCATCTGCTGCCCTGGAGCAGAGAGGCCAGTCTTCTCCCCTGAGACCTCCAAGGGCACAGGATGTAGGGATTGGGGAAAGAGGTCCAGGAGAAGTCTGCAGGCAAGTCTGTCTGTCTGTCCTAGGCTCCTTTTCTCTAAGGGGGCAAGAGCTTCTCAGAGGAGGTGTTAAGATGGCAATGAAGATTTCTAGAGGAGACCCAGGTGCCTCTTCCTTCTGAGGAGTCTTTACGTGTGCTCAGCACATGCCCTGGGGCCTAGGGGTCCAGTGTCCCTGGAAGTTAACAAATTTGGGCCACAGTTTGCTGAATTTTGCTTGTCTGTGAGGTAGTTCCGGCAATATGCCGTGGGAGGGGCACCAGGAAATGGGGTAGAGAAAAAGGGTTACACCCTAGGAAGGAGGCCCACCAAACATCCAGAGTGCCTGGGTTTTGCGTTCATTTAGAGCTCTGTCTGTGATGCTGGCATCGGTGCCCTAGCTGACAAAGGAGGCTGGGTCTGTCCCATGACCCATCCTGAAGTTCCCCCTGGTGTTGAACCCTCTGTCAGAGAAGGGATAGTCTCTAGGCTGTGTTTCTGGGACTCTCAGGCAGGAGTGCACATCGCTAGTACCGCACATCCAACCGGGACCGGCTTTTACAGAGTTGTTGCCTTAATGTATGTTGAGGGACATTCACCAAGGTCACCCCTGCCTCTGCCTGATACAGACACTGGGCTCCATCTCCAGGTCCTGCGACTGGAGAGGAGTACTGGCATGACGAGCTGTCACTAGTAGTTCCACGTGGAGGGGCTCAAAGCTGTGACCCCCTTGACGTCATCTACCTGCCTGGGACGGCTCCATAGACAGTGCAGCGCACCCTGCGCTTCCGGTCCACACCTGCCCATTGCAGTCCTGTCCCCCGGCCGCAGCTGTGGCCGCAGCTTCCCCATCTGCGCTGTTGCCTTTGGCTGTCTTTGCACTTTTGTTCATGCTCCAAAGAATATTTCATAATGCCTTCATACTGATGTGCACCCTGACCATTTTGTATGTGCCCTTGGGCCACAGCGACTGGCCTCCTCCTTTGGGCCAGCGTGCCGCCATCTGCACACGACGCTGTCTTCTAGGGATAGATGCCCAGGGAATGAACTCTAGTTTTCTAACGGACTAGCTGAGATGCTAACTTACTCAACGTGAACAGGATGATATGTGTGCTGTGTGGGCGGGCCGACGTGTGCTCGCAGGGAACTTTGGGGGCAGAATCCTGCAGCAGGGATGCATGCAGATGGTTCTGGAAAGTTTTGCCACCGCAAGGCTAAGTTCAGATGCCCAGTGGACCTGGGCACTTAGTAAAACACAGTGATTCAACCTGGAATGACTGGCCTCTTCATTTGCATGTGTCTCCTGGCAGCTGGTATAAGGGCTGGGCACCAGGCTGGGGAAGTACAACTACCCAGCACTTTGACTTGGGGACTCTCAAGTCTCAGGCTCTGTATTTCCTGGAGCTGTTACCAGAGTTGTTAGAGGCAAAGGATGGGTCCTTTAAGTCTTAATAGCCTAGGCTTGGCTACCCATCCCCAATAGGCTAATCAGTCAGGAAGGAGTAAAAGCGGACAAAGACTTATTCAATATGGCCACATAGGGAAGACACAAAAATCCACTCACACCATATACCAAACCCAGTTTCAATGTCTTGCCATTAGCCCTAGGTTTAAATAGGGGCAAGAGGTATGTGTAACCAAACAGTTTTGGTCAAAGTGTGGTCCCGCCCATGATTCTGTCAGTTCCAGTCTCTCCTTCAAGATGGTTTGGCACGTTGTTAGGAAACAATATGTGGAATCGATTTCTTCCTCTGACTGGTGCCAGGCTTCAGGTTTTTCCTTCTCCCATTATCCTGAAGGACTTCCTATTCCAGGGGTCCATTGTTTCAGTAGTCTGGTACCCAAAGGGAAGGGCACAGGTGTACCTTCTTCATTCTACCAGGATGGTTAAGGGACACCTTCAAATAGCCACAAACTCGAGGTTCTGAAACACCAGACATCCACTCTGGAACCAGTCGAACTCAGCACAAGCTCTCGTCCTCACTGAGCTCAATTGTCAGGACAGTGGGATCCTAGGCTAACACGTGCATGCTTCTTGTTTGGGACAACCCATCCCATACACTTCATCAGTGAGCTGGTTTTCAGAGTGACTTCCTGGGCCAACAGGGATCTATTTGGCCAAGCTTGGCTGGTTGCTTGTACACAGCCCAGGCTCTGATGTCATCCTGACTATTTTACTGTTCTTGAGCGCCTACCTGGTCTTCTCCTTTTACACCTCACCCCTCCTCTGGCTCCTGCATAGACCTCTGGTTGCCTATCCTCTGGCTACCCTGAACCTCAGCAAGGGGAGGTGGAGAGGAGGTGGGTACTCACCCAGTCTGTTCACTGCCTGAAGGTTGGTAGAGCCTGGCTACGGTGGGTTTCAAGAGGGTTTCATAGTATTCAAGAGGGGCTCAGGACACCTCCAGAGAATCTATGGGGGCCACATTGTGTGGCTTAGTGGATGGGTACCAGTGCGGCCCTCTGTTTCTTAGCCATTATGATCAGTCTGAGTTTGGAAGCAGTTAAGTGGCCCCACTCATTTGGCTTCCATCTTTCTGGGCATAGCCAGTGTCCTGAGCTCCTCTTTCTGACCACGATTACCTTGATCTCAGTGGTACCTGCCTCATTGCTCTGATCCTAGAGGTCTCTGTGGGATTAGACTAGAAGTTGGGAGTTGGCTGTGATGGACAGAGAAGCCCTTGAATAACCAACGATAGTTGTTCACAGAGAAGCCCAGTATATGAGGATCTGCTGTCTTGTTCCTTTTCTTTGCTTGACTTTCTCCTTTAGGGCACCATCTGCCTTACTTAGTATGACCACCTTAGTAAGGCCAGTACATTTTCAGGGCATCCAGAAGATTGGGAAATGGAATCTTCCTCCTAGGTACCGGGTACCTGGTCAGAAGAAGGAGGTCATTATTAAGAGAATGAGTAAAGACGACTGGGGACACCAAACACGTGTCCCCTTTGGGACATCAGAGCCACATGGTTGGGTTAGACATTGGCCAGTCAGCCAGTGACCACAGACAGAGCAGAGCATAAAGGGTGGTTTCCTCAAGGTAAAGCCACATCTGTCCCAGGCTCTCTGCAGCCCGTTCTGGCCATGGCACCCTGCCCAGGCTTTCTGCGGCATACCTATCCTTGTCGGGTAGCAGGCAAGTGCATTCTGCCAAATTTCTTCTAGGTTGGCCATGCTGTGGACACTGGGAATATCCCCTATCCTCACCCTCACCAGGCAGTCACACCCTGGTATCTTACAGGTCCCTTAGATAGCTAAAGACCATTTAGGGTTTAGTGGCTTGGCAGTGGAAAGGAATAAGAAGCAGATACCTAAACTGTCTTAGTTAGGGTTCTCTAGAGTCACAGAACTTATGGAATAAGTGCCTCTGTGTATTAAGGGAATTTATTGTTATGACTTACAGTCTGAAGTCCGACTAACCCAACAATGGGCAGCTGTGAATGGGAAGTCCAAGAAACATATGAGGCTAGTTGTTTCAGCTGGTCCTCTGTAGAAGTGGGTTCCAACAGATGTGCTGGTAAGTAAGTACAATCGGTCAAAGAGGAGCGAATCTTCCTTCTTCCAATGTCCTTATGTGAGGACTCCAGCAGAAGGTGTGGCCCAGATTAAAGGTGTGTACCACCATGTCTGAATCTAAAACTTGCTTTGTCCCAGGCTGACCTTGAATTCAGAGATCTGCTTATCCCTCCTGGAATTAAAGGCATGTACTACCTTGCCTGGGCCTAAGCTTTTCATGGCCACTGTGCCTCAAGATCTCCATGTCAAGATCCAGCTCAGAAACCTGTCCTCCAGCCTCAAGATGTGGATCACAGGTGTGCTCTCCATTCCTGGATTGTAGTTCATTCCAGATGTAATCAAGTTGACAACCAGGAATAGCCATCACATAGACTGAGCCTGGGACTGTGTTATATAAGGAATCCCATGGTCAGGTGACACCAAGGGATGGGAAGCAGTGAGCTAGGACATTTATGAACAGTGTGTAGGAACAGAGGGTCATTCAAAACACTAAGAATCTGGCTTTGGAGGAGAAACCACTGCAACTTTGCACTGCTCCTGCATAGAGCATTTCCTGTCCCTCAACACACATATATCCACCAAGTCTATTTTGCTTCTAGTGATTTTCTCCTGACACCTCATTACCATCCTGTATCCTGTCCATGGTCAAGTTTATTGATTTAGCAGAGGGACCTCATCTAGAGTTGAGTGAACAATTGCTTCAGATGGTCTTTTCAGTGGTCACACCAACTTCCCACAGGTCTGAAGTAACATACACGATGGTTGTGAACCTTTGTACACAAAGCAAACATCTATGCAAAATATACAATGACCCCAAAATTCACTGAGACCCAAAATTGCCCATCACCTTGGAAAGAAGGGTCCCTCCTGAGAGGGCACATTCACGGGGGCTGAGTGGGGTTTGAAGGACCCAGGCTGTGTTGCAGACCAGAAGAGATGTGATGTGTAAAACTGCCCATGTGCAGGGAAGGAACCACCAGCCAGAATGGTTTGAGGTACACTGGGAGTCACCTATCTAGAGATGGCTGAGGAATAGGGCTACTATGGGTCGGGCCAGTTTCTGGTACCTCTTGGGATAAATGTCCCAGATAACTCTGAATGTTGGAGTTGGTGCAATGCCCAGCAAGACCACCAGGTGGCAGTGCTCACTAGGAGAAGACTCCTACCACTAGTTTCTCTGAACAGATAAATCCAGACTCTTGGAACCTGCCTCTTAGGTCAGGCTGAGCATACCTGCCCACTCCTGCCTTTCTCAGCTAGGCTGACAGGGCTTGGGTAGCCACACCAGTCAATAAGGACACGGGAGCTCAGAGGAGGCAAATTTACCCCAGGGGGCTGTTGCCACACGTACCATGGGGATCTCACTTTGGGGTGTTACATAGCCTGTCTCTCTGGCATTCTCTTGCCACCCTCAGGATCTGGCTCCAGCCTCTTTAGTAGATCCAAGCAGGAGGTAAGAGGACAGATGAGCTGAGGTGATCACACCGGGCCTGCCCTCTGTTCTCTCTCATTGTCTGGAATCATACACACTCTTAGCCCATCCCAGAGGGCCTCCACCCCTTACCTGCCTGATATGTCCCTCCCTGGGGGATGTACCAAGCACTGTATTCTCCACAGAGCCTAAATTCCACAAGACTCAACTGGGCCTGTCTTCCATGGATTCCCCCTGCATGGGACCTGACCTTTAAAGAGCCTGACCTCCCTCTGGAAAGAAAACTGTTCCTGGCCTCATATGCAGATCCTAGCAGGTCAAGGAACTGAGTGCTGCAAGTCGGGAATAGGGTTTGGGGTTTTGCCCCCTAGAGACTGAGAGGGGTTTTGTTTGTTGTTGCTTTTAAAATCATCTCCTGGTGTTCTGCAAGTGCCTGAAGATACATAGTTCTGTTCATATCTCTCCTATCAGCTAGAGCTGCAGCCATAGCTGCTAGCCCCATTCCCACCCCTGATTCTGTGGCCTCTGATAACTCCACATATGACATATAACACATAGCAATGGGACCCAAAGCACGAGCATCTTCATTCAGGGCCTGGGAAACTGAAGTTGGGGCGTTGGGACAATAACGTCCAGGACAACAGCTATCAGGATTCCTGCAATCCTGGGGCCCCAACGGCATGCCCTCCCCTTTTGCCTTAAGTGGCTGTCTCAGGTATGTGCCCCCTGCACCCTGTGCAAGAGAGGTAGAGGCCCTCAGAGAGGAGCAGGCTGCCTAAGCAGATACTGAATGGGCTTCCACAGAAACAAATCCTGGGCACTCCAAGGTCAACAGTGCCCCTGTGTACTTCCCGCACAGCTGTTATTCCAACCTGGATTTGTTGGTATGGGCTGGTGCTGACCATCTACACCAAATGCTATGCCATTTTCTTCTGGTATCATCTGGCTGCCTGCCCTTCCACCTGGCTGGGTTCCCATCTTCCCCTTAGGGAGGGGTCCAAACCCAACCTCTTCTTTCTACCCTCGTCCACAATGTCCTCTTTCCTCCAGACTCTGATGTCAAGGCATACTGCCCTCTCCAAACACCACACTGCGCGCCCTTCAGGCACTGTGGCCCGCAGGTAACCTCTCTCATACAGCACTCTTGCTCTTGTGGTCTCCTCTCAAATGGTCTCTCCCTGGGATCCTGTCTCTCTAAGTGGGCTCAGGTCCTGGCGTTCAAGGTTGGGGCTTGTCGATAGATAGATTCTGGACACCTCTGAGTCCTCAATAATCCCTTCCCAGTTACAGTTGCATCTGCTGTTCCAAGGTGAAATAGAAGGTTGTTTTGTTTTGTTTTGTTTGTTTTTTGTTTTTCCTTCCCGAATTAAAAAGCAAAGTCGTAGGTTCAGTTCCCAGTTGGAAGTGGGAACCTTGGACAGAGCCTGCCAAGCCAGTGGGTGAGTTGGTGTCAGAGAGAGAGGAGCTATCAGGCTGGCTGTGGCCAGCGGCATCGATAGAGCATCTGCTGCATGACTACCTGGCAATGCCCGCCCCGGCTTTAGGTGTTGCCTGGCATTCTCTGCCCAGTGTGTGGCCAGTTGATGGCCTTGGGACTCTTGTCATTGGTCCTGGCCTATCTACTATCCTCATGGGTCATTGTTCTGACCTTCTTATACTTCTTTATATTCCAGTAGCCCACAGGACCCCTGTCAGGGTTGATCCTAGGACCCCAGGGCACAGAATTCAGGTAGGAAGGGGCCTGAGAACCCTTGTAAGGCCACCAGGTTCCACCTAGAGGGTTTGATTCAATACACTTTTCCTCGTGATCTACCCTCTGGCCTAACGGTGAAGGCAGGGATCGGTTGAGCAGCCTCAGGTCAGATGAACCTTGTCCTCCACTTTAGGTGTAGTCTTGTGCTGAGTGTTGTATTGAATACCAGCTACAACCCTGCTAGATGGAAGGCCCCTGGCCTTCTGCTCCTCTCAGAGCAAGTAGCCATCTCTCTCCTGGTGGAGTTGATATAAGGTATCCCAAATCTCGCTTACCACACCCTGGAGTCTCTCAGCCCACAGAGGCCTGGCTCTCACAGGGAGCTGCAGACTAAGCTCTCAATTCTGCTCATAGCCAGACAGCTGCATCTGGGGCTTTGCTTGACATTCAGAGCTGCTATTTTTCTCTCACACGTGGGTCTTACATTTGCGTCGGAATGGATTACTGCTAACTTCTTTGCTGCTGCTGCTGCTGCTGCTGCTGCTGCTGCTGCTGCTGCTGCTGCTGCTGCTGCTGCTGCTGCTGGCAGACAGTCCTTTGTGGCTGTGCAGGATGGACAGCTCACCACCGCCCACTGCTATCCCTCAAAGGAACCTGGTGGGCATGGAGAACTTGCCCCCAGAGGACATAGCTCCTTTTCCTTCCCACAGCTCCTGCTATGCTGTTAAGGTCACCTTTTTTTGGTAAACTCTGAGCTCACCTCTTTCCCCACATATTTTCCCTCCCCCATCAGGTCCCTTCTGGTAGGACTGTCTCTGTCCCTTCCTTCCCTGGTACTAGAATAGATTCAGTACCTACCCGGCCACCCTCTTTGCAGGGGCATCAGGAAAGCCACTATGGGTCCTGGGCCCAGACCTGCACCCATGAGAGTTTAATTTGATTGATAGTTGTTTCCCTATTGCAATTTTCACTGCTTTCTGTTCTAATCTGTGCTTTTCAACTGGCCATAGGCTGTTCCATGGCCCAGGATCCAGTTTGCTTTTCTGAAAGCTGGGAGTGGTACTGGGGTGGGGCATGTGATGGGATCTCTCCACCTAGAGCTGTATCAAGTTGCTTGTTCAGGTTCTGTGCAGCTTTTCAATCTCTGTGTTCTCACTCACTGTGACAGTGGACACTGGTGAAGTCAGATCCATCATCCCTGTTGGCTGTGCTTGCTTTCATTCCATTTCTCCCTTCTCTCATCTGGTAGAAAATAACCTCACATTCTAGTTTTTCTCTCTGTCGCTGTGAGAAAACACTGACTGAAAACCGTTTGGGGAGAGAGGGTTTATTTGGTTTCCAGGGAGGGAGGCCAGGGGAGGAACTTGGAGGTAGGGACTGAAGCAGAAGCCGTGGAGGAATTGCTGCTTCCTGGCTTGTGTTCAGCAACATTTCCTCTTCTTTATGAAGGTGATATCTTACTCTTTATTTCAATTAAAAATTTAAATACCTTTTTAATTGAAACAGAATTACATAATTTTTCCCTTTCTCCCTCCAGCTCCTCCCAGTCTGTCCCCTCCCCATAGTACACACACTCAAGCTGATAGCATTCTTCTTTGTTTCTTTGTTTTTTGTTTGTTTGTGTTTGTTTGTTTTTTTGTTACAAACTATGATGGCTAATCTTAGTTGTCAACTTGAGGACATCTGGAACCAACTAAAACCCAAGCAGCTGGGCACACCTAGAGATGGGTTTTCTTGATTGGGACATTGTGTTGTTGTTGTTGTTTTCTTTGTGTATTGGATATTAACCTTTTGTCAAAGATCCCTCTCCCCTCCATTCTTTGGCCTTCTCCTTCACTTGACCGATTGTCTCCCTAGCTGGACAGAGCTTTTTAATTTTAGATTTATAATAATGAAGTCTGGAATAGTAATATTTAGGGTTCTTTTTTTCAGCTACATTTTTTAAAAGACTTATTTATTTTATGTATATGAGTACACTGTCACTGTCTTCAGACACACCAGAAGAGGGCATCAGATCTCACTACAGATGGTTGTGAGCCACCATGTAGTTGCTGGGAATTGAACTCAGGCTCTCTGGAAGAGCAGACAGTGCTCTTAATCACTGAGCCATTTCTCCAGCCCTTAGCTACATTGAAAAAAAAAAATACAGCTCAAGGTAGGAACAACACTGCCCACAGTGGGCTGGGGCCTCCTACATCAGTTAGCAAACAAGACAATATTGCCATGGACAATGCCCACAAGCCAGTCCTCTATAGCCAAATCCTTAACTCAAGTTCCTTCTTCCCAGGTTTGTCAAGGTCACCACTGAAGCTCTTCCTGACACCTCAGTTCCTCCTCCATGTCCTTCGGGTTTTTGCATGGTTTTTATTTCATTTCTATGTTACTTTTGTTTTTGCTTTGGGTGGTGGAGTATCTTTTAAAAGCAAACAGAAGTAAGAAAAAATAAATTTGATTTTAGAGTCACTGATTTCTATTACTTCTAGTTTGTTTGCGTGGACCTAAGGTCTTATTGCTATGGCCATTATTTCCTCTTCCCAGAAGAGGGGAGAAGATCTGAGGTGATGAAGCCCTTGCTTTTGTTTGCCTGAGAGAGATTTTCTTCTTAATAAAGGGTAATTTTGCTGGCTATTGAATTCTGGGCAGACAGCTTTGTTTCTCAGTAAAGGCGTCACTGCACTGGGTTTTTGTTCCAATTTCAGTGTTTTTCACACCTTTGATTCTCTGTCGTCTATATGTGCATTATCTAAATGTGTATACAGATCTATATATGTGTGTATATGTGAACGTCTGTATGGTATGTGCATGTGTATGTTCTTAAGTTTACAAAGTTCATGTGTATATTCATGTGTATGTGTGTAAGTACATGCATGTACATATGTGTGGCATCTATATGCGTGTATACATGTGTGTATATGTATGTGCATGTATGTGTGTGTATGTGTGTATCATGTTTAAGTACCTACATGTACATACATGTGGTATCTCAATGTGTATGTATACATGTGTGTATATGTGCATGTATGTGTATATATGTCTTTACAGATGTCATAGTACATGTATGGAGATCAGTTGACACCTTGTGGGAGTTGGTTCTCTCTTTCCGGCATGTGGGTTCTGGAGATTGAAGTCAGATCATCAGGCTTGGCAGCAAGTGCTCTCCACCGAGACTGGATTTTCAGAATTTTGAGGTGGACGTTCTCAGGCACAGTTCTTTTGCTGTTTATCCCAATGTTCTTGGATTTCCTTGGCTCAGTTACTGTTTTGGAGTCTACTGTTAACTTTGAAAGCAATATGATTGCTGCTCCCCTAGATGGCTCTCCATGTTTTCATTTACATGACTCTACATGCCAGTTTAGAGCCGGCCCTTGGCCTGTCTGCTTTTTTCTGACTTCCTCACCGTGTGAATCTGCTGAGCACTGAAGTCACTTTTTTTGTCCGAGTTGTTGTATTTCCATCTGGATCTTCCTTCCTTACAGACTCCATCTCTGCTGGAATAACTCTTAGTGTCTTCTATGCTGTCTACTGTCTCCACAGATCACATAAAGCTATTTTAGGTTCTCTGCTGGCAGCCCAAGCATCTGTCATGTCCCAAACACTCCGCTTTCGATTGTTGCTTTGCTTCCTGGGAGAGTTCTTCTTGCTTAGTATTGCTCTTGGATGGAAAAGGTCCTTTGTGGGGGACAGCAAGTGCCGAGAGGGCATCCCCGCATTTGGCCACGAGTGGCTTTCCTTTTTCCAGGTAGTGGTGTGAAGGCCTGAGGACAATCAGGAGCAGGCTGGCTTAAAGCAGTTGTTGTTGTTTGCTCCTTATTCAGGGTACACAGCTTTACATTAGAGGTGATCTTAATATCTCCCCCTCAGTCTGTGTCTTTTCCTCTTGCCTCGATAGAGAGAATCTCTGTGTGGTGTGATTTCAATCATCCCCTTTTAGAATCATGTGGTAGGATGGTAACTATTACATGTGTTTAGTAAACCCCCTCTTAGGCAGGATCTTGAGATCTGGGGGCACCTTTCCCGATGCTGACTTCTTTGAGGGCCCTCAGCTTTGAGTTGGCTGAGCACTCTCTGTCTTTCCTTCAGAACCTCTTCTCTTCCTGTTCTTCCGTGGCAATATCTTCTTCAATGTTCCCCGTGGAAGGAGACTCCTGCTGCAGGGTAGATGGAGGTCTGCAGAATTTGTGCCCTTCCTAAATGAATGGTACTGGTCCTAGAGACATGATTCCCCATAATGTCCCTCATCTGTCCTATAAGCACCCAGTGACTGTAAAAAGTGTAGAATACTCTAAACCTTTTGTGGTTCCATTTTCTGCTTCTTCTCTCGGGGTGTCCAGGTGTCCTGCTATACATTGGTCAGGAAAGAATGAAACAAAGTCCAGAACAGATGGGTCAGCAGGATCCCAGTCTGGCAGTGATTACAGGGGGTGGGGTTTAGAGGGGTAGGGAGCTGGGGTTGGGGGAAGTGTTCTCCAAGGATTTTAGTGTTACAGTTCTCTTAGACTGTATTCAACAAAACAGCTTGCATGCACACACTTTATTCAGGGTTAATCAAGGGCTATATATATTAACCTTGGAGAGTGGGAAGGGTCTCTTCTTAGGGTGAAGTCTCACTGGCTGAGGCTTTAAGGATCTGGAGATTCCTCGTTTGCATGGAGAGGCCTTCCAGGAAGTTGAACCTATAATTTCTCCAAGGACTGTGAGACATTCCTCGAGTAGACAATTGGGGGTCTGAGTCCCCAGACCAGGCAGAGAAGAGGAAGCCCTGCTAAGAAAAGAGAGTCCTTCATTTTGTGCCAAGCTCAGGAAAGTTGTCTGAGTCTTAGTAGTAAGGTGCAACATTTTTCAGTCCCAAGCAGTTTAGCAGTGAGACTAGCCCACACTCAGGCATCACCACTTTGCTAGTGTAGGGTCATACTGAGCCTAGGAGTGTGCACTGAGTTTACAATTACTCACCCCTAGCCCTGACTGGACTGGGGTTACTGTGGGCTCTCCCAACATCTCTCCGAGTCAAGAAGAGTTGATCGTCTGTATGGTTTTGGCTCTCCTATTGAGGTCAGAGCGATGATTTCAGAATTCTCTAGGACAAAACTCGGCCTTGTCTTTGTTTTTGAAGGATGCTTTGTCTGGGTATGAAATTCTGGGTTGACTTTTCCCCTTCTACACGTAAACATGTTGTCTCCACATCTTCTTGTTACATTGTTTCTGTTTAGAAGTCTGATTAGGCTTAGATCTGGTGGTGGCACAGGCCTTTAATCCCTGCGATCTCCAGGGAGGCAGAGGCAGAGGCAGAGAGGCAGAGGCAGAGGCAGAGGCAGAGGCAGAGAGGCAGAGAGGCAGAGAGGCAGAGAGGCAGAGAGGCAGAGAGGCAGAG
>NC_034592.1:163319822-163344584 GCF_900095145.1 Mus pahari | reverse complement strand
GGCAGAGGCAGAGGCAGAGGCAGAGGCAGAGGCAGAGGCAGAGGCAGAGGCAGAGGCAGAGGCAGAGGCAGAGGCAGAGGCAGAGGATTTGAGGCCAGCTTGGTCTACATAGTGAGTTCCAGGACAGCCAGAGCTATATAGTGAGACCATATTTCAGAAAAACAAAACAAAACAATACAAAAACAAAACATGCAGCAGTCCAAGAAAGAGTGGTCCACAAAGAGGAAAAAATAAACAGAATCTCACAGGCAAAGCATTGTAGGAGAATGTAAGGGCTGTGGGGCCAGACAGCACAGCATACGCAACGCAACATAAAAATGCACTAATAATACCAATAATCTAACCAAGGACATGTAGGACTTGCACAGTACAAAACACTGCTGGAAGAAACTGTAGCCTGACAAATAGAAAGGCGCATGCGTTCTCCAAGATGACAGTGTTATTAGAAAAATAAAGACTCTGCTGTTCTTTGTGGAATTTAAAAAATTTTTATTTTCTATGTGTGGGCATTTTGATTGCATGTGTGCCCATGTGCCATGTATATGCAGTACCCACAAAGACCATAAAAGGGTATTAGAGTCCCTGGAACTGGAGTTATAGAGGGTTGTAAGACGACACGTAGTTCTAGGAACCAAACCTGAGTCCTCTGTAAGAGCAACCGTGGAGACATCTCTCCAGGCATTCTTTTTTAAATTTTATCCTTATTATTTTAATAATGTGTATGTGTGTGTGTATATGCATGTGTGTGTATTTGTATGGATATGTGCGTGTGAGTGCAGNTGTCAGTAGAAGACAGAGTCATTGGGTCCCTCTAGAACTGGAGTTACACATGGTTGTGAGCTGCCTAGCATGGGTACCAGGAACCAAACACTCACAAGTGCTCTGAATGGCTGAGCCTCATCTGCAGCACAAAATCTCTTGTTCTTCCTTCCTTTCTCTTTCTTTCTTTCTTTCTTTCTTTCTTTCTTTCTTTCTTTCTTTCTTTCTTTCTTTCTTTCTTTCTTTCTTTCTTATCCTTGTCTCTCCCAACCTCAGACTGCTTTATGGACCAATTTCATTGACTTCTGTTAGCTTTTTCTCTTTGCCGTAGACTGTGAGAAGTTGAATTGTGATGTGTCTATGTAGGCTGAGTCACACACATGCCTTTTGCCGGGAATATATTGAGAGTATTGAAAATCTAGAAATTGCTGAATCTAGAATTTTTAAACTTTTCCTTTATGCATATGGGTGCTGCCTTTAATGTTTGTGTGTGTACCACCACATGTGTTCCCTGCTCATGGATGCCAGAAAAGGGCACAGGATCCCTAGGGCTTCAATTAGAGACAGTTATGAGGCACACATGGGGGTGCTGGGGATTGAATTCCTCTGGAAGAGCAGGCGGTGCTTACAATCGTTGAGCCATCTCTCTAGTCTGGTGGGCCTTTTTTTTTTTTTTCAAATATTCTTTCCTGTATTTTTAGTGGGGACTATAATTATAAGTGTGTTGGGTCTCTTTACATTGTCTTATAGATCACTGATGCTTCTTTTATTTCTTTAAAGTTCTCTTTTATGTGTCATTATTAATCGCTTCTTTGCTGTCCAAGCTTACTAGTCTTCTCTTTTGCCAAGCCTTCTACTGCATTCTCCAAGATGACAGTATTATTTGCATTCTCTAGAAACATCTGGATCTTTTCTATATTCTCTCCATCTCTATTTAACTTATTCAAAAAGTTAAATATAGCTACAATAACTTGCAAATACTCTTGTCTGCCAAATCCAACAGGAAGGCAAGTTTTGGTCAGTTCCAATTGTTTGTTTTTTGGTTCGTTTACTTTGTTTCTCTCAATGCCTAGAAATCGGTTTAATGTTATACATTGTTAATTTGATCCACAGTGATTCCTTTGGTAGGAATATTTTTGTATCGCTGTGATTTTGACACTTGCTATTGGCTATGCTGTGTTACTTGGAATATTTAGAGGTTTGAACCTTGGCTTTAAGATTCGTTCATCAGGAACAGATCAGTGTTTATTCTGGTTCCAGCTGTCTTCTGCTGTTGAGTGTTCTGCCTGGTGTCTGTTAGAAGGCTTTCTTTCAGTCCTTGTATGAGCCCATGTACAGCCTCATCCCTGCTTGGTCCTTTCCTCGATACCGCAGAGCAGATCTCTGTGGGGGGAGGCTCTGGCCATCTCACCTCCATTCACCAGCCATATCAGTCTCTGCAGGCTCCCAGTTTGGCTCAACAGATTGGGGCACCAGAAAGCAACGTGGGAGGAATTGGGCTCGTGTATACTTGCTGTGTCTTGGGTGACCTGTTTTCTTCTGCTTGGCCTCTGTGCCTCAAAGCCTCCTGCACTGAGGCTGTTCAGATGAAGAGTGGCCTCAGCCATGCTTCACTCATGGTGAATTCCTTCTGTCATGATGTGCTGCATATTTCTCTACACTTTCTCACACAGGTTTAGATCTCTGGGGATCTGGGGGTTGGTGTGACAGATGCCAGGCTCTTCAGTGCTCTCATCTTTGCCAACAGTTAATCCTGCATGGTATTGGTGAAAGCCACTTGGTTTTCTCTACCCATAATATCCCCTCCCTTCCTGAGGGCAAGTCCCTCAGGTATACGTTGACCCGTTTCTCCAGAGTCAGGTATCCACCTTTCTATACTTGCCAGAGTCTCCTAGAGCTTTGGAGGCTTGAATACCCCAAGGCCCAGGGAACCCCTGGCTGTCCTAGGGAGCTGGCCTTCACAGCTGTGCACTGCAGGGATGGTGGGCCCTGACCAGTCCACTAAGAGGTAATGGAATCTTAAGTGGGGCAGCACAGAAGGTGCTCTCACCCTCAGTCCCTGAGAATCCCAAACACCCAGCTCTACGGTCCCAGCAGTGGAAGGTAAAGGTTGATGTACGCAGCCACAGGAGACTTCAGTAATGCTGCTGTCTTGATAGACGGTGGAGACACGTACAGGGCCCTCCTCATTCTAATTATGTGTGTAGCCCTTGAGACAGTCACAAGCCTCACACACTGGTTTTGAAATTAAACAAGCAACAAAGCAGTAAATGTACTGAGACTTAGGAAACAAAACAGTAAGAAGAAGAGGAGCAGAACTGCTAATGATACCCTGCCCGTGCGGGACAGGCATTGTACCCCTAGTGGCCAGGAGAGAGCTTCACAAGACACAATCTCCTGGGTTTGTGATCAGCACCTCAACCAAACTCTCCAAGGCCAAGCCTTGGCAGTGTAGGATGTGAAATTAAATGTTATATTCTTCAGGCAGCAAGAAGAAATCTGGTAAAAATACTTTCTGCCTTAACAATTCTGCTGACAGGACAATTTAGCAGGTCAGATGGGCCCATGGCTGACAGGACAGTGACGTGGAACCTGAGTGCAGTCAAGGTAGGAAGAGCCTAGCAGAGTCTGCCATGGGTTCTTCCTGTAACCAGTGGGCTCTGAGTAGATCTGGTATGGAGAGGAGTCTGGTGGAAGAAGAGTCTTTGGTTATATGACTCACACCAGGAGGCAACTGGGTTCCTCCCTAAGGGAAGGAAGATACTAAGTCAAGGATGGAAGATACCTATCTATGGGAGGGACCAGGCCTAGTGACAGCAGGATGCAACCTGGGGTCCTACTGGCATGGGATATAAGAGTACATTTGCCTTCAGAGGAGACTAGAAACCGAGGGATGGTCAAGTCCACTGGCAGCTTGACCAGCACGTCCCCTGAGCAAGAGGACACAGATAGGAATCTTCCTAGGGACATCTCCTCTGGCTCCTCGCTGCATATTATCTTCCCTTCAGAGGGACTGGGCAGGTGTTATTACATCTAGGGTGAAGATGAGAGAAGAGAACTGTGGCCAAGGTTGAATGGTGAGGTTAGAATTGATAACCCAGCATCATCACCACCCATTTACATGTCTTCCAAAGACATCCAGCAGGTGGCACTGCAGTCACACCTACTCGTTTGGTTCTGGTGAACTTGAAGCATGGTTAGTCTTGTGGCTGATTCAGTCATGGTCTCCACCAGGGCACCTTTGTAGAGGACAGGCCAGTGTTAGCACCCACTTCACAACATGAATCTGTTGCCTTCTCAAGCTGACACTGACCAGATTTAACAGTGTATCTGGATCTACATAGAGTATCCTAGGACTTTTCTCCTTTGGAGAAACTGTTTACCCAAAAGTCTCTGCCATAGTTACTCCTTGGGAAAGGCTGTGCATCCCAGATGCAGCCTCCAGGTCAGAGGAGGCAAGCACCACTGAACTCAGTTAGGGTCCTTTTGCCCAAGGCCTTAGTATGAAAATGACAATATAACCTAGGAGTTGCGACAGGAGGGGGGATGTGGGATTGGTATAAGATATTACCTGAGTCTCAGGCCTAGAAGGCTTCTAAGCTCCCCCCTTCTCTGGCTAACAAGATTCTCAGGAGAGGGTAAGAAAAAGAACTTGGACTTAGAGTTAGAGCTTTACAGTGAGCTGGCCACCAGCTCTCAGTCACCAGTTCCCTTGTAAGTTCAGTTCACTTTGGGTGAGGTATAGCAGGGCTGCCCATTTGGGGAATGAAGAGAGCTGCCTTTAGGACAGGCAGGTGTTATCTACAGGAGTCTATAAGGTCTAGCAGGGAGCCCTGGGGGCAACATCTTGGGCCCAGAATGCCTGGGGATCCGTCCCATGAGGTAGCCACTCTGGTCATCTTTGACTCCCTCTACACAAGGCCCTCTCATGACCACTCCAATCCGTATCACCCCTGGACCTGTTGCCATGTAGGAGCAGAGACCTGGGGACGAGTTGTGGGAAACGTACAATGGGCCTTACAACTAACTCAGGCATGGTTGCTGGCTGGCCTTTTGACTGTAGCTAGACCAAGCAGGTGCTTTCTCCTGCATCAGAAAACTATAGTAGATCCAGTCTCTGTATGAGCATCAGCTGTGAACAGACCATTATGAGGGTGCAGAGTACGCCTGAGTGTCTTAGTCAGGGTTTCTATCCTACACAAAACATCTGACCAAGAAGCAAGTTGGGGAGGAAAGGGTATATTCAGCTTACACTTCCACATTGCTGTTCATCACCAAAGGAAGTCAGGACTGGAACTCAAGCAGGTCAGGAAGCAGGAGCTGATGCAGAGGCCATGGAGGGATGTTACTTACTGGCTTGCTTCCCCTGGTTTGCTTAGCTTGCTTTCTTATAGAACCCAAGACTACCAGCCCAGGGATGGCATCACCCTCAATGGGCCCTCTCCCCTTTATCACTAATTGAGAAAATGCCTTACAGCCGGATCTCACGGAGGCATTTCCTCAAGGAAGACTCCTTTCTCTGTGGATAACTCCAGCTTCTGTCGAGTTGACACACAAAACTAGTCAGTACACTGGGTCTGGCCCCAAGCACAGGTGGTAGGTAGGGACAAGGACCCAGTACACAGTGGGAGTGAGATGTTTAAAAGCTGAAGTAGGGCTGGTGAGATGGCTCAGCAGGTAAGACCACCCGACTGCTCTTCCAAAGGTCCTAAGTTCAAATCCCAGCAACCACATGGTGGCTCACAACCATCCATAATGAGATCTGATTCCCTCTTCTGGGGTGTCTGAAGACAGCTACAGTGTACTTACATATAATTAATAAATAAATAAATCTTTAAAAAAAAAAAAGCTGAAGTAGCTATGGTTTATGTCTGTGCCTAGTGGGCATCCCTGTCCAGGGGACAGCAGGCATTTGAGAAACTCTTTGTCCTAGCCTTTTCTTACCTCACACACCATGAGTGCTCACAGTGAAGGTGTGGCAGAGCCTGTGACACATCAGCCGTCTCTGTGACTCTTTGCTAAGTGTCATCTAGCAGGGCTGGATCGGGAGTGGCAGGTGGATACAGAAGTGAGAAATGAGTAGAGTCCTTGGGCAGTCTCGAGGACACAGAAACACAGATGGCACGCGTTTTATTCCCTAGAGGGTAAGCTCCAGTGATTTATCTGAGCCGAGAAATTTGCATCAGAAATAATGGTTTTACTACCAGAAATTGAAGTGTGGGGTCTGGTGTATGTGAACTGATACATGTTATTCACTTGCCCTGGAGGAAGGGACAGCCAGATGCCCACAAAGGAGCCTTTTCCTGTTGCTGCTTGCGGGATGCATGACATGATTTAAGCCACGGGGCTAGGCCTCAGCTGGGTCTGTAATAGCCTGAGTCTGACAGCTGACCCTTTGTCAACATCCACTCACCCGGTGCTAACTCAGGATGCCCTAGATATCGACAAAAGTAGATACTAGAAAGCCTGTTTGCCTTGCTATAAAGATGGGAACACCCACCAGAGGGTAAACCAGCTGTGCAGAGAGGTTAGCAGCACTGGGAAAGTTGGAACTGCTGCCCAGAGCAGGTAGGACTCTCCCTATCTGTCCCCAGCCTCCCCAGGCTCGGGCCAGTGGGGAGGCAGTGAGTGATCCTGGCCCTCTAGCTCCATGGACAGGCTTGGGTGGAGGGAATGAAATGCCCATAATCTCTGTATTCACAAGAATGAGGCAGGAAGACCGAGTGTTCCAGCCCAACCTGGGCTGCTCGGTGCCCGAAAGGGGATTGTCCGAGCTGTTCTGCTAAGAGAGCCCCACTTGCCATAGAATTCCCTGCTAAAGCTACCCACCAGTAGTAGCTGGGCTCTCACTGAGACACCGGACTTGACTGTCACATGTGTTCTGCACCCTCCCTCATTCCCTTTAACAGAATGAAAGCCCTCTCTCTCTCTCTCTCTCTCTCTCTCTCTCTCTCTCTCTCTCTCTCTCTCTCATCTCTTTATATATAAAATTTGTCTGACCATTTACTTGTTAAATGGTGTTAATCTTGCTTTAGGGTGTGCTTAAGGGAATGACAAAGGTGATTAGGGCAAGATTGTACTTGATAGAGGTTAGGCTTGCCCATGTCGTTGGTTCAAGGTCACAGTGCCCCTCCCCCCCCCCCCGAACTGTCATGAAGAATTCAAGTCATGGTGTTACCTTCAAAGAGCTCACTGTCTGAAGAAATGTGTCTGGGAACACGTGCAGGTTACTATGGAAACACATGGGCTACTTGTTGTGGGGGATGGGTCCTGGGGAGTCTGGAGAAGAGGTGTTGAAAGATAAATGAGTCTTCCAAGCAGAGAGGGGCAAGGTGGAGGTGGGGTAGAGGGCACATCCTGGACAAGTAGGAAGCTCCTAGATGCTTGAAAACCTCAGACAGAGGCCTCCATGCGTATCCACACAAAGCTACCAGTGTGCTTAGCAAAAAAACCACTATAACACTAGGGAACGAAAAACTTCCAGTCCTTTCAGCTGACTGGGGTGACAGAGACAGAACTGCTGCTACTTATATATGCCCTGTGGATGCTCCTGCTCTGAAACCTGGGTCTGGCTGAGCTCTCCAGGCTCTGGGAAGAAACAGGATGGTCCCATCCGTCTCACCTTGTACGGGGGGACTATGGGTCTCCACCTCTCAAAGCTCTCTGATCCCAGGTCCTGAAGGGCGCATATCGTATTCCCCAGGCAAGTCCTGCCCAGTTTAACCCACGTAGAAACAGTTCAGTGGGGAGTGCTGTTCCCTTGGTGGCCAGATATAGGAACCTATACTATAATCAGGAATAGTCTCGGGTCTTCTAGCAGGCTCCCAGAGGAAGAGCCATGTTATGTCCCCTCCTCCTTCCCTACCCTGGCCCCACTCAACTCTCCTCTCTCTTCAGCAGCTGCACTGTTGCAGATAGACCTCAGGAAACAGGTGGGTGTGAGGGAAAGGCCCGAAGAGGGGTGCATAATGCAGGGTACAGCCTCTTGCTTCTCTTTTCTCTGGGACAAGCTCTCCCTACTCCTGTCTTCTGCATGGTCAGACCTGGGGGTTATGGCAGAGTAGATCCAAGCAGAGACACAATGGGACCATGATGGTCCTTGTAGAACTAGAGAGAGGGTGCTGAGGTCTCATTGGGAGGACTGGAATAGTGCTGTGCCATGGGGTAGGCTTGCCTAGGCGATGGAGTCCACTGACCTTGATCTCGAGGAATCCTGGTTCATACCTCCTCTGTGGAGATACCCAGCTTTTTGCTAACCCTGAAGGTTTGCCCCAGGCATTTCCTCATCGCTGGGGCCTGAAGGGCTCCCATTTTGCCTCTGCTACCAGGACTCTTGGGCACAAATGAACTGGTGGGCTTCAGGGATAGATGCCAAAGCCCCAATTGTGCCCACTGCTCCCCCCAGAAAGACCACAGCTCTGCCTGGGTATGTATAAAGACCTAGTCTTGTTGGCAGTTGGGCTTGTTTCAAAGGACGTGTGTCATTATTTGTGTAAAGTGGGCATTTCTGCTGGCTGTGTCTCTCATCTCTTGAGTAAAGGCCACATGCACAGAGTCCCCCTCACACATGTTCAACCTATGTCTCTCTTGCCAAGGCATGCCTGCAGGACACAGCTCCACCAACCAGATCAGACCTGTCTCCAGTGGGACAGTGTGCCAGAGGTCTGATTTCTGAAGCCATCCCCTAAGTCACTGGGAGGGTCCATCCACACAGACAAGAATGAGGGGCAGCCCCTCCCCAACAGCCTTTCAACTTCTCCTCCTCTTTGGCCCCAGCCAAGAACACAATCAAGTCTCTGACACGAAGCTAAAGTTTTGGCTGAAGTTCCTGTGGCTAGGAAGAGGCTCCCAGACCACGTAAGGGGCCTGTTGGACTTTGCTGGGTAGAGGCATGGCTGGGTGCAGTGCAGCTCATCTGAGGCCTGACAGTTGGAGTTAGAAGGTCACCCCCACCCTTCTGCTCACTGTCCTTCAGCATAAGTTTTGAATAATCTACCCATCATTTCCTCGTCATGGCTAATGTGTGGCTTGGGCTTGCTCTGGTGCTAGCTCCAACCCTGGAGAATTTGTGATTCATCCCAACGCTAACAACAGGCAGAATGACTTACCTGGGGTTTTAGCAGACTCTGCTTACCCATCACACCAGCTGCTTTCCGTCTTCATGCCTGAGCGTTCCTCCCTGGTGCAGCCAGGTAGACCTGAAGCATCTTTCTAGGGCCCTAATGACTCAGCAGCCAATGAGGCTCTTGTGCTTTGCCATGCAGGCAGACATCCTTAGCAGATCCCCTGCGCAGATAAGTTGAGTTCTATCTTTTGACTCCGAGTCCATCCCAGCAATTAGAAATCTCCCTGCCTTGGCACCTTTTCCTCCAAGGTGACAGAATGGGTCAGCCTGGTGCATGCGACTCCCTGGGGACCCCTTGCTAGGCCCATGACGTCATACTTTCTGTCTAGTACCAGAGAGTAAGCACAAGTTACAAGTGTAGCAACTAGCGTTTGCTCGATACTTTTAAATGTCAGGTGATGTGTTAAGCATTTATTTACTTAGTCCTCCCACACACAAAGAAATGCCACCGTTAAGCTGAGATACATCACAGAGCCCATAAGGTAGACTCAATTTGGAATTTTTTTTGGGGGGGGGGTCGAAACAGGGTTTCTCTGTATAGCCCTGGCTGTCCTGGAACTCACTCTGTAGACCAGGCTGTCCTCGAACTCAGAAATCCACTTGCCTCTGCCTCTGCCTCCCGAGTGCTGGGATTAAAGGCATGCGCCACCATGCCCGGCTTTCAATTTGGAATTTGGATGTCCCATATTTTAGTTCTTGGGAACACAGGGTCTCAGTTCATTCAGGATGTTATGATGAAATATCTTGGACCAGGTCATTTCTAAGCAACACATTTATTGCATATAAATCAGATACTGTGGAGCCCAAGATCAACAGCAAGGCAACAGATGGGTAATTGACATCAGTAATACCTTTGCCAAGTCTTCACTAAATGTGGGGCAGCTAAGGCTCCTGATATCACTTCAGGTTTGCGTCTCTGGAACTTGAAGCCTCCTAAAGGTCCCACCTGCAACATTACTGACTGAAGATTAAATCTCTATACATGGAGGAGAGAGTGCGGGGCACTAACAGGCCAGAGCAAAGCTGGAACTAACATTTAAAAAACAACAGCAAGCAAAACACAGAGACAAAAGAAGAGCTGCAAAACCCTGGTTCTGTCAGATGATGGGCATGCCTTCTGCCTACCATGGTAAGCAAAAGCCATAGGAAGAGAAAAAACGAGCCAGAGACATGGAAGAAGCAGCCACAGAGCTGGGAGGGGGACCAACACTAAACACAGCGAGTGAAGCTGAGCCCCCTCATCTGCTTCCCTCCTGTGACCCACAGCTTAGCCTCAGGACACCAGGCTGGAGCCACATGGCCTTGGACCAGGTTTTTCCGTGGGACAGCAAGTGTGGGGCTCCATCATTTGAATGGCTTGCTCTTATACCCCCGTCATGCTAAAGCTTGCCCCACCTGTGAGAGATGATGATCTACTGAGTGATGAGACCGTGCTAAAGCAGACACTTCTGTATGTGGCTGCTTCTCCTTCTTCTCCACCATGTTGTAAGCCAGGGGTCTTTGCACGAGGCAGGTTCTGTGTGTTGGACCTTCCAGCCAACAGAATCATGACAGCACAGATGCAAACATCTGCATACAGACCCTGGCTGTATACAGAAAGGACAATAAATTGTGGCTGCCTGGGGAAACATGACATGGAGCTGGTTCATAATCTGAAAATCAGGGCCTCAGAGATGGCTCAGTGGCTAGGAGAATTGCTGCTCTTCCAGAGGATCAGAGTGATTTTCAGCATCCATTTTAGGCAGCTTATAACTGTCTGTAACTTCAGCTCAATAGGATCTGACACTTCTCTCTGGCTTCCATGGGCACGTACACACACACACACACACACACACACACACACACACAAACACATGCCCACACGCATACTCAACTCATAAATAAAACAGTAAGTAAATAATATGAAAATCAGTCAGTATGATTCATCAGATTAACAAATGGAGAAAGCATAGGCCTATGTACATAAAGCAAAAAGGTATTTGGCAAAATTCAACAGCCAGGCATGCTAAAAACTGTCAGCAAGCTAGGAATGACAGGGAGTGTTTCGACCTAATAAGAAGCATCCACAAATGACAAAGAACTCATGTATAACTTAATGATGGACTGAACATTTCCTGGATCTAGTTAGGAACAGACAGGGACAGTACCCTCATTTCTTTTTTCCAACATCGTAAGTCCCATACAGTGTGATAAGGTAAGAAAAAGAAACAAAAACCATGCAGATGATAAAGGAAGAGATAAAAGTATTCCTTTTCTCATGCAGAAAATCCCAGACACCCTATAAGAAAGGTCTTAGAATTAGCAAGGAGTAAGCTTGCAGGTTATAAATCCCACTGTGTTTCTTCATGCTACCAATGAACAGTTGGAAACAAAATATAGTATTGAGAGTGTCATTTATAAAAGTCCTCAGGCTCTGGCTAGAAAGAGTTCAAGGTCCTGGCTGGCTCTTTTTATGGGGGTCCAAGGTCTCATAGTGAGACTCTTCAGTCTTGTTTTCCTTGGACTCAAACTATCTGACGCTCAGAAGTCTGACCTTAGCATAGGGTCCTGGAAAGGAACAAGCAAGTAGTCATAGTTGTTATTAGCATTAATAATTAATCAATCAGGTAATGAGGCATAGGGCCCATCGACCAATCAGCGGCACCTATTAGTGACCTTTGTTGTTTTGTTTTGTTTTGTTTTTGTTTTTTGTTTTTGTTTTTGTTTTTTTCAAGACAGGGTTTCTCTGTATAGCCCTGGCTGTCCTGGAACTCACTTTGTAGACCAGGCTGGCCTCAAACTCAGAAATCCGCCTGCCTCTGCCTCCCGAGTGCTGGGATTAAAGGCGTGAGCCACCACTAGTGATCTTATCTGAGCAAAATCAGAAGGTGGGAGCTGAAGGACCAAGTGCTGACTCCTTCTGGCACATGCTCATGTAGGATCTGCTGGGGCCGTGAGCTCATGTGATGTCACGATGTTGAAGGGGTTCTGTAGCTGAGACGCTTTCCCAGTTTGTAGAATTCTGATACGAATGGAACAACTGAGGCAGCTCCAGAGAGGTCACAGAACCCAGACATCCTGGCCACCACTGCCGCTGTCACAGCCATCACCAGCTTCACCAGCCTCACCAGCCTCATCAGCAGCTACACTGCCACCAGCATCTCCTCCATCTTTATCATCACCATCATCACCACTATCACCATGACTGCATACCTTGCCATATTCACTATCAGCAGCATTCATTAACAGCACCATCACTATCACTGGCAGCAGTATTTTCCTAGAGCTTTGTTATCTACACCATCAGATGTGTGGTTATGGCACCCAGGTCTCTTTCTGGCTGCTTCCTTCTTGGGTATTGTGGGAGCTGCAGCCAGGGCCAGGAGCCAGTTATCTTTATCCCACACCTGCCTATCCTGGCAAGAGGTTCCAGGCTTTGAAAATCCACCAGGGCTTGGGAGCTCCCAACAAAGCCAAAAGCATCTCCATGTGAATGGTGAATCCTGGAGAAGTCCCCAGGTCCTCAAACCTTTATACCCTTTTGTAGCTCATCTCTCTCTCTCTCTGTTTCTCTGGGACTCTCTCTGTTTCACTGTCTCTCTGTCTCTATTCCTGTCTCTATCACACACACACACACACACACACGCATACACACACACACTCGCACACACGCACACACACACATGCACGCACACACATGCACACACATGTACGCACACACGCACACATGTACGCACACACATGCACGCACACACACACATGCACATGCACGCACATGCACACACACACACTCGCACACATGTACGCACACACGCACACACATGCACGCACACACACACATGCACACACACACACACACACGCGCACACACAGCAAACATGTATACCTTGGTGCTGAAGAAGCATGCAGTACACTGACTATTTTCAGAGCATCCCTTCAGAGCAGAATGCTGACAGTACTGAGACTCATCGATGGTTCCCTACATCCAGTTGTTTGGTATATTTTCCAAGTAAAATGCATATATTTCTAACCCATGAAATTGAAGTAAATTTAAATGAATGGATACAAGAGGAAAATCAAATGTCTGGAAGTGCCTAGTTCATAAAACCTGAATTACCATCAATTACTGGGGAAATTATCCAAATTCCTGAGTCACAAAGCCCAGAGCTGATGGAATCTGACTTGCTTCCTGGAACCCTGGCTATTGGGTAAACATAGGAGTCACAGGAGTCGGTGCAGGTGGATTAATACAGGGTGGGAGTGTGGGGCTGGGCAGACGTAGGGTAGGGTGCAGAGTTGGGGGTGCAGAGCTAATGCAGAGACAGGGTACAGGGCTGGGGATGTGGGGCTGGTGGAAGGTGAGGGTGTGGGGCTGTTTGTTCTGTTTCAAACTTCCCAGCTGGTGTCAGGGCGGCCTTGACTTTTCCATTTTATAAATAGAACTACCATGCAAGCTTTCTTTTGAAAACAAATCCTGTGAACAGAACAAAGTTACCACCTCCACCTGGGGACACATCCCACAGTGACTTCTCTGCCTGTCCTGGAGCCAGCTAGCTGGTGGAGAAGAAGCCCCAAAGGCAGGGACTAGGGCATGCGATCCAAAGCAAGTACTAGATGTGCTCTATCTTAGAGGCTCTGGCAGCTGTGGCCTGACATGGTTCCCTGCCTTGCCAAAAGGTTACCTCTGTGAAACCCTGGATACCTTGGGAGGTTGAAGAAGGGTCCCTATAAGCCCTGTGATTCTTCCCACTTGCCTACCTTCTAGCCAGAAAGCATAGCCTCAGGCATAGAAATCCTATTAAAATCGTTCTGAGAGAAGCATCTTTGCCACAGTGTTACAGCCTCGCTGGCAAGCAGAGCCCTGCACCCCTACATCCGGAGCTGTGGGAGATGAAGGAGCTTCCAGGAGCCTCTGTAGGAGACAGAGAGAGCCCGCTGGGGGCTGAGTGGGTGTTGCTGCTAATTAAGTGGGAGATAAGGGGCAAGAACCTTAATTAGCATGGTAAGGAGTCTCTACCTCTCCCAGAGCTTCATGGAGGTGGTTTAGTTAGAACAGAAGTTCAGTTAGGATGAGAACAGGTGCTGGAGAAGGGAGATGAGCAAGCAGCTGTCACCACTAGCACAGCTGAGCACCTGCCTGGGTTCACAGACCCATCTCCCTTCCGACCACACACTCTCTCCCACACGATACAGACTTGGCATCATGGGGCAATGGGAGCTTCTGAGGACTGATCAGCTATAGTGTAAGGGGCTCCTGGCAGGGACTGAACAGGGCCCTGCTTTGGAAAAGAAACACTTCAGCCTTAAACTCCCTTGGGACACCAGTTCCTCTCTGACGTGGTCAGCATACAGTGATTATCTAACAACCTGGTAATGATGTTCTCCTAGAGTCAAAAGGACTGGGCCCAAGGCAGACAGGGAACAGTCTGTGAGCTCCGACTCCGAACCTCAGAATAAGCCACTTGTTTCTTCCACCCAGCCCTCCAGCCCATCCATCAGGCTAAACCCTGTGGGAAAACATCTCTGTTATCAGCCCTGGCTTCCTAGAAGGCTTTGCTTCAGGACTGGGCTGGCTCTGAGGACAGTTCTAATAAGCAAATGTGCTTTGCCAAGGCTTATGGCTTGGGCTTTTGGTTCCACAGCTGAGTACCAGGAGTTGATTGTCCTACTTACAGATGAGTAGACAGCGAAGAAGAAGAGGAGGAAGAGGAAGAGGAAGAGGAAGAGGAAGAGGAAGAGGAAGAAGAAGAAGAAGAAGAAGAAGAAGAAGAAGAAGAAGAAGAAGAAGAAGAAGAAGAAGAAGAAGAAGAAGAAGAAAGACCTGCTCAAGCACCAAAACCTGGTGATTGTTGGAGCTGGGTCCTGGCTGCTGCCCATCAGCTGCCCACATGTCAAGTTGAGACTATTGCCTCCTGAGAGATTTCCAAAGAGAACAGAAAGAAGCCATTGTGTGTGGGGAGCAGGCTGTGGCTATGCATTTTGGCAGTAGCAAGGGACTGGAGGTACCATAGATCAAAATTGACCCTTTAGACATTCTAAACTTGGTCTCAAGGTGACCCTCCTAAATAAGAGGGATAACACAAGAACCCAGATTTGCCCTGGACTCTACTAGCACACAGTGAGCGCTGCAGAGAACAGTGGGGAGCACAGGGTCTGGTTTCTTCTCCTTGGCCTGTACTGGGAGGCATGGAGATGGGGCTACTGTCTCAGAGCCCCAACTGCTTGGCATAGACCTGGTCCCAGCTGCAGACCAGGGCTGAAACCCAGTCTGAAGCTGGAACTCAGACTGCAAAGCCTGTCAGAGCCACTTCACTGAGAAGATTGGGGTCAGGCACCTGGGGATGGCAGCTCATACCCAGCTCCAGGGCCTCCTTCTGGAATGCCAGATTGATTTCTTAGGGCAGGATTTTCAACATTAAAAAAAGTCAATTCCATGTTCCTCTTCTAAGCCTTCTCAGCCACAGCTGGCTCCTCCATCAGGCCAGAGGGAGTGGGATTGTCCCCAATGCCTAACAGCCTCTTGATAGCCAAAGCGTCTGTTCACCCCGCCCCCACCCCATCCTTCTTTATTTTCAGAGGTGTGGTCATGGGCATGAGTCAGGGTAAGCAAAGATGATACAGCAATGCCCCCCTGCCCCTGTGAAGCAGCCAGCTGTGCTAAGAGCTCCTGGGAACATGGGAAAGGTGAATGGGAAGCTTGGATGTTCAAGAACTAAACACGTCCTTGAGAGGTGGGGCAGGATGACAGGCTGGAGCACTGGTATCCTTTTGACCAAGGACAGTTATATCATGGAGTCACCTGTCTCCTCACTCAGCCCTAGAAGTCATCCTGTTCTGAGCTCTAGGATAGGGTTATTGTATTCTTATTTCTGGTGGGGCTGGCAGATGCCCAGATAGTTGTTAGGCTGAATGGATAGAGGGCGGACAGTGGACCTGTACTGGATAGTCTGGGTCTTGAACCACAGATCTGCTTTGGGGAGGGAAGGTCCTCACCAAAGAACAAGAGCATAGTAGCTGGCGTTCATGATTATCTGAGATCTCAACACCTACCCTAGGGACTTCCCTGACTGGGGACAGTCTCCTACTTTCTCCATAGCCCTAACTTCCCCTAACCTTCTGCTTGTCTCTCCTGCTCAAGATGGAGCCTAGTTTCAGGATTGCAAAACTGGCAGGCAGCCAGGCCTTAACGTCATACAAAAGCACAGGGAGAGCTGTGTTTCTTGACAGCACTGGCCCATAGGGACATCAAGGTGCCCTTTAGGCAGTGATCTTCCCCAATGGGCAGGTTCTTCCTGTACACTGATGTTAGATGCCCATAGCTGGCCTGGTGTTAATGGCACAATGAAAAGGAACCTCCTGGCCTTCAGCAGTGCAGTTGACTGTCCCAGCTGGGGCCCAGCCAGAGGGAGGGAACACATGGCAATCCATCAACATACTGCAGCCAAATTTATGTTTCCAGTGCCGAGAAAGCGTATTTAAATTCGGCAAATGGACATCAGGGTAATTATCTTCACCAGGACTGGGACAAGGTCCAGGGCTCTCTGGGGACAGGGCGGGACTGTCCCATGAGCTTCACAGAGACAGTGAGCTGAAACTGGTACCAGAACAGCCCAGCAACAGAAAGGGAAGTCAAAGCTGCTCACCCTATCTGCTGGAAGAGAATCACCTGAAGAGAGGAGCTCAAAGTTAGTGACTGGAGCTGCCAGGGAAGCTCTGTTGGCTTAATTGGAGGTAAACAGAAAGTCTGTGACTGTGCCCTCAGCCATGAATGTTGATGAGCCTTATAGCCTTGCCTAGGTAAGCACTGGCTCCAGCAGGCACTGAGTTAGCTCTGGGATCATGCTTGAAAACCACACAAGCATTTCTGGATTGGCGATGTGAGAAGCTATTTGCAGATTGCAGATGTGTCTTTGACAATAAGGCTGGTGCAGAATTCCCTTGGGCAGACACTGTCAGGAGGACGAGGCTTCTATGGGTGTAGAAGGAATAGAGAGGGGTAACATCATGAGATTCAAGGCGCTGCCAGGATGTTAGTGTCCCAAATGTCCAGAGGCTGTGATATAGGACAAGGAGGAGGCCCCTGATGTCAGAGCTGGGTCTCTCTTCCTTCTCCAGTGACCTTGGCTTTGATATCATAGAAGTAACAACAATAATGTCACTCCAGATGTTTGTGACAATCCATTTGGTAAGACAAATGTTAGAACATGCCAGAAGTTGGAGGGAAAAAAAGTGTTCTCGGGTGCAAATGACACCTGCTAGCAGAGCAGTATTCCAGTATCCCCCTGCCTCCAGCCAGCTGCACCTGGAAGGCTCAAGACTATGCTTACCAACAGGCATCCAGCTGGGTTCTAGTCAGTAAGACCCATTGTGGATCTGGGACCTAGTTTGGAGGCATCTTGGTGACTTAGAGCCCTCTTCTTGTTCCTTGGGGCTTCCCCATCCATCAGCTTCCTGTCAACCTGGATCTCTGGAGTTACTACTAGGGTGGGTTCACTCTCTTATCCAGCCCACCTGGATAAGAATCCTACAGATAGTCTCCCTCACCATAAGAAAAGTTCTGGATGCTGTCACCAGGTGCTTACAGGGCCAGCTTTGTTCCTCCTGCCCTGTAGGAGAATGGGTATCTACATCCATGAGAGGTGTGTCTGTCCCCAGGACATCCTAATTAGGATGTGTCAATTGCCTCCACTGGGTCTTAGAAGCCCTCTCAGCAGTGGAACACTACAACTTAATAGAAAAAGGCCCCAGGCACCTCAGGGCATCCTTAAATGCCACAGGGATACAGGGGTCACTCATACCCTTACTGATAGTCTCCACTGTGCTGTAGCCTGAACAGGACTTGGGGACAGTGAGAAGGAAGGTATGTAAGTGGGCAAGGATGGCAGAGAACAGGGAGGGGTGGAAGACACATAGTCCTGCACTGGGTGCTGGAGAGAGGCATTGAATGAGGAAGAGCTGACCAGGAGACGGGTGGTTGGGAGCCTCCTGTATGGCTGAACTCCACTACTGGTTTCCCGATGTACTGATGGGGCAAGAGATGCCTGAGCTGTGGGCTGTGGGCGCCCACAGCAGCTTCAAGAGTCTTGGTTGCCAGTGCCCAAGATTGAGATGCCCAAGGACACCCAAGGGCAAAGGGGTGGGAAAATTAGTCCCAACCCCATGCTCCCCTTTCTTAGTTGCCTAACAAGAGAAACGTCTTCCTTGTGATGATCTTCTGGGCCTAGAGATCTGTGTCTTTAAGAGCTCAGGATAGAAAGCAGTAGGGTGAGTGAGTGTCCTACTCAGATCCAGGGAGAGCAAACTGTGGAAGCAGAGGCTAAGCAGATAGGCTATCCCTCCCTGCAGGATCTCTTCAAGGAAATGAAGGTAAAAGAGAGCAGGGCAGGAGCTAGGCCATAGGCTCAGTCACAGGGCAAGCAAGCAAGGTAACCTAGTCACAAGGGTTAGGAAACACAGCTGGAGAACTATAACATGCACTATGTACATGTACATACCCTATGCACACATATACACACTGTGCAAACACGCACCATATACACACACACACCATGCACAATTATCCTGAGCATATACATGTCCCATGTAAACATGAACACATACTACGTACATACATACCATGTATATACACAAATGTACACATACATCCACACATCATACTCTGTACATGCTTACCCCATGCTATGCATATACATTCCATATGCATACACATACATATACCCTACATACACATATCCCATGCAAATATACCCCACATGTGCACACATGTACATGTGAACTCCATAAACATACACCCTATGAACATCCATACATCATGCATTCATATACCCCATGCACACACATACAAACATACAAACAATGTACACACACCACACAATTCTGTGTACTCACATACCTGCATGCATAGCATGTATACACATCTAAACATGCTTATGTTGTGCATTCACACCCTGTACATGCCTACTCTATGCAAACACATCCATTCATGCACACCTCATACACACATATCTCATGTACCCATATACCCATGGCACATGCATACTCTGAGCATACACTCTATGAACATACATAAACAACACACACATACATCCTGTATAAACACATACCCCATGCATATGTACCCCACCCACATAGATTTATGAATACATAAACTCTATGCCCATGCATGCCCATGCATGCCTATGTAAACACATACCCTATGAAGATACACGCCATGTACACATACTTCACATGTACATACATACTCCACATATACACATAGGGAATTTATTTGTGCTTTATGTGTCTCTGTCAGCCTCTAGGCTTCAACAGTCCCATGGCTTTGGTAGAGGAGCCAGGGGCTACCTAGTCTTTACTCTTCTGCCCACTCTGGGGTCACAATGGGCTCTTGTCACAAAGAGACCCAATACTCATGACCCCTGAAGAATCCAGGTGGCCGTTGGGGTCCCTGTCTAATCTCTATACCCCCTCACGGACACTCACAGTGCTACCTCTTCCAGGTTGTTTGTGGGATGTGGGTCTCCAAGAAACTTGACTGAAAGGTCCAGGCCAGCCTGGTATATGGTTTCTAGGAGCTGTGTCGGTCGGTCCCCAGAGAACCCGAGACAAGTCACAATGACCTCAGGAGGGTGAGAGTGCAGAAGGGACCTAGAGACTTTGCTGTGACTCCTGTCCTCTAAAAAAGAGCTTTCTACACCCTCAGCGTCTCCCCTTTGGCCGATCTGTTCTCAAAGCTCCAGCTATGGGAACAGCCCCAATTTACTATGAGAGGCTGATCTGAAAGGGTAGGAGAATCTGTTCAAGATCTGTGACTGGAGGGACACTGTCAGGGGTCAAGGACACTATCGGGGCCTAAGGCCTCCTGCCTAAGGCCTCCTGCCCCGAGCTTCTGTAACTCTCATATACCTCAGAAATTAGGGTCCTGATATGTCTGTGCCCAGGGGTGAAAGCATGGCAGGGGAGGGCTGAGCACTGGCCTGAAGAAGCCGGGTCTGTCCCAGCATCAGATCCCGAGTCTCTCACTGCACAAAACACTGGCAGCTTCTTAGAGTCCAATCTTGACTCCATTCCTAGGAGGGCTTTCCTCCGAGGGAAGATGCTGGCCGGGGGACTTCATAGGCCAGGGGCAATACATAGTCTGGGGAGTATATGCTTGAGAGTCCTGTCCTCGGCTACTGGTAGTGACTTCTACCCATATCTGTGCTAGGAGGGGCACAGAAAGAGCCAGACACCCACAAAGTTCACGGACCTGCAACATCAGAATGTGCATACTGTCCCTTACAAGAGATCATAGGAGGAAAATCCCATGATACGGAGATACAGACATACAAGGCCATGTGTTGAAATCCAAATGGGAAACAGACTACTATGGAAGTCACCAGAGTTGGCACACATGGGCAGTGAGGGGAATGTTGGGCCAACTTCAGACTTGGTGTACATAGTAACCTCAGGGGTCTCAGGATATCAGCTCTATGAGGGACCACAGGAACTCACCTGGCCAGACTTGGAGGAATAAGAAACAAGGTGAGCTGGAGGTGAAGGAGAATTTTCCAGAAGGACCTTGCATTCTCCCCAGAGGGTCACTTAATCCCTGGCTGGCCTTGCAGCTGCCAAGTGCAGAGTGATTCAGGAGGCGGCCCCTCCCCCACCCTCCCCCACAGTCTCTTGTCCCTCCTGTCCTCCTGGTCATGTCCCTCAGGGTGGGAGCTGCATCGATCCTTCACAGAGGCAATTTCTGAGGGACTCTGGCTGGAATCATTTGCAGGCGGCCAGCTGGTGGGGACAAAGGGCTTTTCTTTGTCAGCCTGTCAGGACAAAATTCTTCACAAAGAGCCTGAGACCCACCACCTGCCTTAGCATCAGCTGCAGCACCCAAGCCGTGTCACTAGGCTGGGGATCAGCAGGTATCAAGAGATTTAGGTTCTGGCTGCCAGGGCTTGAGTGTGGTGTGGTCCCTGAAGGGGGTTGAGGCCAATGTTCCTGAGCCTTGGGCACATAGGTGCTAAGGCGCAAACCAGGAAACAGGGCTACCCTTTGGGTTGTGTCGTATCTAATCTGCCCCATGCCTAGATTCTGAAGGCAACTGAGTTGGAGATCATAAATGTTGGCACTGGGATTTTTTTTTCCCTGAGAGCTCCAAACTACCAGGAAGTTAAAGAGTAATCCAGGCACGTGATCCTTAGCAACAACAACATGGGACCATTACTGCCTCATTCAACAGCTGAGGAAACCAGGCTGAGGAAAGTGAATGACTTGCCTGAGGTCACTGGATGAGAGGGGCAGAGCAGTTTTTAAATCAGCTCTGGCTACCAGCCATGATACTGTCTCAGGGCCAGCGGCAAAACTTAGAGCCAGCAGGGCGATCGCTCCCATTCATCACCACAGAGCTCCCTGGAGCTGGAACCCTCCTCAGAGCATTCATAGAGAAGGAAGCGCTGAGTGCTGAGGTGCTGGTGTGGGGAGGAAGGCAGAGCACTGACAGGATCACCCACAGGAAGTCAGGTGAGGAAGGAGGCCCTCGGGCTACTAAAACAAGGAGAGTGGGCTTTCGAATGCTAGCTGCAGCCTGGCTAGCATGCTGGCAGCTGCTGGCCCTGGATGACACAGCCGTCCCCTTAATACAGAAGCAGACTTCAGGGTGCCAGGGTCCCTCAGGCCTGGAGCTGCCACCATGGCACCAGGCGCAGCCTGTAGCTTACCCACTCTGCTTCATAGCACGACTAGAACTTGGGGTGACTGGTAGTGTCCTGGGCTAGGAACACCTAGAGCAGTCAAGGGTCAGGATGAGTTCTGATCAGGGGCAGGAAGTACAGCCAGGTGCTGTGTACCCATGCAGTAGAGGTGATTGTGAATGAGTGCTTTGAGCCCTCACATCTCTGCTCCTGCTTGGCAAGGCCTGGCCTTGAGTCCCCTCTCCCTGTGCTCACTGTAGCCTCCTGCCCATGAGTCCTCATCATGAACCCTCCTTGCCCTGGTTGAGCCTGGTCCAGGAGTGGGGTTGGGAGTGACAGGACAGGGCCCTGAAAGCAGATTTCCCCTTCCTCTCTTCTGTTATTCTTCTGCTCTCCCTCCCTCTGTCTGTCCCTGCCTCCTGTCTTATTTCCTTCTGCTATACATCTTTTCCTCCATCTGCATTCAGCACACACACACACGCCCAGTCGCACTAACATCCCTGCCTGTGTGTGAGGCCCAGAGCCTCCCCCACTGGACTCACATCCTTGCGGGATGGAGGCCTTGTGTAGCGGACACAGCCTTTATATGAATCCCTGTTTATACCAGCAGATGGTTACCATGGAAATGTCCTTGGGACAGGGTGTAGGGTAGAGAGGGCAGAGAGAGGGAGGGAAGTCCCCTCACAGGCCTGTATCTTTTGAACTACCTGTCCAGTTGGACAGCAGGATCCTGGGAGAGAAGTCACAGAGCCAGGGAGGGAGGCTTGTTCAGGGTTTGCTCCACCCCTGCCCTCAGGACAGGAGACTCTGGTCTCAGGGTCACCCTAACCTTCTTCCCAGGGTAGTCTATAGACTTGTAAACTGGGCTTTTCTTGCCTAGTGCCCTCAGTAAGAGCTTCACTTGGCACCAGGATTCCCAGGGTCCCCAGCAGTGGTTTCTAGCCAGCAGGTGGGGCAGGAGGGGGCCTACAAATTAATGAGTGAGTCTGATTAATCTGCTGCATTAGCAAATCCGCAGGGAAAGTCAACCAGCCAGGCAGATGTGTGTGAGCTAGTGCACGTGGTGCACAGGGCTGTGTCAGCAATGCCCTGAGGGTGGAGCTGACCCCCACCTGGCCTTCTGCTCCACGAGAGACTGCCCGCTGGTGTGAGCCACTGTCCCAGACTGCTCAACCTGGAAGGCTGGGCACAAAGCCTCTAGAAGCTGTGAAGAAAACAGGCAACAGAGCTGAGCTGCCCCCAAGAAACTCGCAGTTCCTCCTGACTCAGTCATAAGCCAGGGTCTAACTCAGATCTGGTCTGAGGCTCCTACATCTGAGTTGTCTGGAAAAGGCTGAAGGAAATCACAGATCTGCAGTTGTACCAACAGACTCAGATAGCGGGTGCCAAAGCCTGTACACTAACATCCCCAGTTACAAGTGGACTCCCCAGCATCTACCTTCTGGAAGCCTCCGCAGGCTCACCCAGCTCACCACGCTTTTCCCACCCTCTGACTCCAGAGCAACTCAAGGCAGTCAAAAAATGAAACTGTGGGAAAGACTTGGGATGGAGAAACCAAAGCAGCTTTACCCAGAAGGAGGTTTTGATTTGCATGGGGCAGGAGTCAGGACCCTCATCCCCGAACCAAGAAATAAATATCACTCAGAGGCAGTGAGAAGAAACCTTAGTCTACGCACCTTTCTCCACAGCCATGTCTTAACGACAGCACCTAGTCAGAGTTCCATGGAAGCTGGAAGAAACACCAAAGGACCTGGATCATGGTTGGCTACTTTTATATATTTAAGAGGATCTAACACTGTGTAGTCCAGGTTGACCTCAAACTCACTATATAGCCCAGACTTGCTTTGAACTTGTGGCAGTCCCTTCTGTCTCAGCCTCTGAGTACTGGAGTTATAGGCACACACCGCCCTGCTTCTATCCTTGGCTTCTGGTATTAACAGAAGATAGAGTTGACTGTGTACACTGTCGCATAAGGCAATCCCTTGTTCTGTGCTAATATGAAGCAGAGGTGTCACATCAAGATGGCTGTAGACCCAGGTCCAGCTGCAGTTTTCCCATGTGGGACCTGTTAGCCTCACTGCTCTCCCCAGATCCCTCGGGGTCCACCATGCTAAGCCTTACACTGGCTTGCTTTCTGCCCCACAGGCAGTGCTCAGCCACAGGCTGATTTGTTCCTCCAAGCCTACAAGTGTGCTTAGGAATACCCGGCTAGTGCAGGAATGGACTAACAAATATATGAAGTGTGCAGCCATGGTCTGACTCTTCAGGGGACAGAGGTGGATGAGGACAAACTAATCGGGGGGACTAGCCCTAGTGGTGAGCGTGGAAAGAGTGGAGATCTACTGAGAAAGCCAGGTTTTCCCTTGGCTCCTGGAAAGTCTCCAGGCAGAAAGGGAATGGCTACCCAAAGAACATTCTTCACATGAGGTCAGAGTGCCTACTCTGAAGCTTGACAGCCTGTTTTAGGATCCCACTACTGAATTTGTGATCGTGAACAAGTTGCTTAAATCTCTCTGCACACACTTGGGAAGGCATAGGTAAGGTAAGAATTAGCCTTTGAGGGTACTGTGGGAGTCTGGCATACCAACACACCCTCAGTGTTTGGGCCAGCATCTAGGAGAGCACAGGAGGAGAACAATGGCCACTGCAGAGGTGATCTGCCCGGAAGGAGAGTATTTGGGAAGTCCTACTGTAGGCTCTGCTTACAGAATGTAGGCAGATGGCTCCTGTGACCTGGAGGAGTCTGAAGGTCCCAGAGCAGGTGTGTGACATATGTATTCACTGTAGGCCAGAGGGCAAGAGAGCTAGGTACACTACTGTTGGAGGGGCAGACAGAGGAGGTGGGTGGGGCAAGGGAGGGAGCCAGGAAAGAGGAGGGTAGGCATGGGAACAGAAGCTGGACCATGAACACTGCCCTGTACTGTTGGGGGTGGGGGTTCTGCACAGAAGTCAGAGGGACAGTCAACCTCAGAGCCACCATGTCTGGGGACAGAGAGGTATGTGTTACAGGGACAGAGACAGCACTTTCTCGCCTTCAACTTGAGGATTGTCTCCATCTGGGGGCGTGGAGCCATCCGCAGAGTCTGGCACATGACAAGGTTGGGATCTGGCTTTTGATGTTGGACAGGGTTTCTTTCTTCTTGGGAACCCTTTGTCTCTCCTTCCATCACCTGCTGCTTAGATGCCCCCTCCCTCCCGCACCTCCCCCCAACACCCTCCTCCCACCCCCCC
>NC_034592.1:163298420-163319784 GCF_900095145.1 Mus pahari | reverse complement strand
CACTTCCCTCCCCTACCTCCCTCTCCCCCCCCCCCCCCCCGCCCCCTTTCCCCCCCCCCCCCCCCCCCCACCCCCCGCCGCACGCCACCCTAGGAACCAACGCACTTGAGCACCTTCTCCTTAGTGGCATCCCTCAGGACCATCCCTAGCACCCTGCGGCTTGTCTCCAAGCACCTCTCCTCTCTGGCCAGTAGCTCGCTGCCCACAGAGCTGGGGTAGGGAACTGCTTTCATGCTGACAGTTTACCGAGTAGGCAGGGGCAGAGAATCTGCACGCTTAAAAAGGACAAAGATGGACCTTGGTCCCGAGCTGGCCCTGCGAAGGTCTGGACACCAGGTTCTTCTCACTATAAAAGGGTGGTGCGGGGCCTGGGCGTCGCAGGATGATTCTTGGACTTGCGGTGCAGGAGGAGGGCGGAAGGCTGATGGGGAATGGGTTCTTTCCTCTCAGTGTTGGACTAAGGAAGGAGACTTGCTATTTCTAAACTGCAAACAGTCACGCCGAGGAGGGGTGAAGTGATGGAGTTAGCCAGTGCCGAACAGGGCGCCCTCCTGGCGCGCACAGTCCCTGAATGCGCACCCGCAGTCTTCACGCTGCCGGCAGGGTTAGGGCTGGAGACCGGGGTTGGGGGCTCATTTCCAAAAGGCGCCGAGATTACTGGAATGACCAGGGAGTCCCCAACCCCTCCCGGCATGTCGCGAGCCTCAGGAGGACAAGGAAACTTTACCCCCACAAGGGGCCGAGCACGGCCTCCACATACCCTCGGGGCCCGGTCCGCCCCCTCCTCCCGCTTTCTCCCTCCTCCCTTCAGTCCCTCCCCCCTCCTCCCCTCTCGCCGGCGGCTGGAGGCAGCAGGTCCGGGCGGGCGGGGCCGCGCCGCGGAGCCCACAACCTCGAGCTCCCGCCCCGCCGCCGCACCCCGCGGGACGAGCTGCGGAGCCCGGCTTGGGGACGAGCGGCCGCGACACGGGGCATGAAGTTGGGTGCGCGCGGGTCTCGGAGCGGAGGCGCGGCACAGCCGGGAGCCGCCCTCGTCTAGAGCCCGCTCTGTGAGCCATGGAGATCGGGGGCCCCGGGGCGCCGCCGCCGCTGCTGCTCCTGCCGCTACTGCTGCTCTTAGGGACCGGCCTCTTGCCTGGTAAGTTTCGAAACGGGCCTTTTTCTCCCGAGTCCTGGCACCTAGGACTCCGGGGCTAGGGGAAAGGAGGCCCGGGGTTGCGGAGCCAAGCCGCGGGTGCGCGCAACGGGATAGCCACAGAGACTCCTCCACCCACTACAGCTCCGATGTCCTGCGGTGCTAGCTGAGCCAGAGAGGAAGGAATCAGCTTCCAAGTGCTAGGAGAGGGGGTTTGAGTGAAGGCGTGGGGTAGGAGGTGGGGGAGGGTGGTCTGACTGCATTTCGAAGCTGGAACCAGAACCTCCAACTAGGATAGAGGTGGAGTCCACCTAGGAGGGAGGTTCCATCCAGCCAAATCTCGCCTTCAGAGCGCCCCCATGTCTGTCCCTGTTTTCGGGGATCTGCCCCTACCACTAGAGCTCCCTCCCTACCCTTTCTGCTCCCCCAGGCTTCCTCCACCTCTCTTCCTCTAAGCGGACACCCTTCACTCTAACCCGTGATGGGGCTTCCTGCAGTTATTTAATCCTGGCCTTCCCACTGAGCAGAGGGGCTATGCCTTACTGGTCGGCTCAAGACACCAGGAAGAATGAGGTTGAGGGGGGAGGAGGCTGTGGGGGGGACGACTCTAGGAGTCCCCTCCTGAGGAGTTCCCGTGTCTCTCAGGTGAGCAAGAGCCAGCAGACAGCAGAGGCTCCCCTCTTTCTTCCCAACCCCCTCTTTTGATGCATCAACCCAGCAAATGGAGGTAGGGAGGTCCCCTAGCCATGTGGGGGGCTGATGGAGCGGACACAGATGGGCTGCTGGCTGGTGGAATGAGGGGCCACCCTCATCATGAAGCAGTGTGGCGCTTATCCATGGAATCTTATATCCGTCTATGAACACAGGGTCCTGGCGGCCCCGAGGCTCTGCGTTCATTGTCAGGGTGTACACTAGAAGCCCAGGCAGCAGGACCACTCCTGTGGACCCTCAAGCTCCTGCAGCCGTGAGAAGTGGTGCCCAGTCCTCTTTCATTCATCCCCCCATCCTAGCTGCTCCATACACCTTCTGCCACCCAGCCCCTCCCCTCCCCAACCCTCTCTGTCCCTTTCCGTCCTTTGTCTCTGCCCGGTCACTGGAGATAGGGCACTTCCATCCAAAGTGATTGTCTGCAGGGGAGCTCTACGCAATTAATTCAGTGTTCACTATGTCAGTTGTCTTGTTTTCCTGGTGGAGTGCAGGAGGGCCTGATCCATTCATTCTTGGGGCCCTGGAAAGGCTTCCTTGAGGGGAGAGGTGGAGGTGCCGGGGAACAAGGCAACATGCCCTGGGGCCTGAGGTGGAAGGCGAGGTGGAAGAGAAGTCAGAAGGAAAGGCTGTGGTGGCATGGGGCCTGGTGTGGGGCTAGAGAGGCAGAGGTGGCCTCTGTGGTCACCTGTCCTTAAACCTTCTGCCTCCCCCACAGCTAGCAGCCACATCGAGACCCGGGCCCATGCGGAGGAGCGGCTCCTGAAGAGACTCTTCTCCGGCTACAACAAGTGGTCTCGGCCAGTAGCCAATATCTCAGATGTGGTCCTTGTCCGCTTTGGCTTGTCCATTGCCCAGCTCATTGATGTGGTACGTATGGGGATGGCCTGGCGTTACATAGGACGATGGGGTCACCCTGCAGGAGTTATCACACTGAAACTCCATGTGGCTGGGTTCAACCAACGTTGCCAGCAAAATGTCATCCTGAGCCTCAGCAGGTGCTCAGCACCAGGGAAGGGAGGTGCGCACTGGAGCTCTGGACCTGTTCATAGGAAAGCTGGTGGCCATGTTTCCTAAAGTACTCAGGGCACCTTTTGAAGTAAAGATCAGGAAAAGGCTTCTGCCAGTTCCCTCCTCAGCAGCTAGGCTGTGGCAGCTTTGGTTGTGGTGTCCTTTGAGTGGCCACTGTGGTACACTGCGGGGGCAGGCACACTGATCTCAGACTGATGCCAGAGGCCACCAAGTACAACCAGTGTGGAGAGTGGGCTTGGATGCGTAGCAGGCAGGGCCTGTGTATCTGCATGTGTTCATTTCCCTAGTGAAGGTCTGGGAAGACTTCTGGGAGGACATGTGTGAGCTAGGCAGTGGACTTCCTCCAAGGAATCCTGGAGCAAGCACAGGAAACAAGGTCCTGGCCCAGGGAAGTATACTGTAGGAAGCTGGTCTCATGTGAGGCTGAGTTGCTTTGTTAGGACCCAGCCTTTCCTGGCCAGGCTCAGCTGTTCCCTGTGGGGTGAGACCGGCCTTAGAGGAATCCAGCCATGGGTTAGTTCACACCCGTATTTCAGTGCCACCCAAGGTTCTGCCCTGTTCACACCCGTATTTCAGTGCCACCCAAGGTTCTGCCCTGTTCCTGTTGGACCTCAGCATGGGTTCTCTCCATGCTGAGAAGACATGGCCTTACCAGTGAGGGTAGTCCAAGTCCATCTGATTTAGTAAACTTGGGGTTTCCATACTGGGTTTTGCTGGGTTCAGGGACAGAGCCTGGATTGGAGGAGAGAGACCTGTCCCTGCAGAGACCTCAGTAAAAGCCTGCCCCACACCCTGCTACAAGGGGAAGTGTTGGCTCAAGGCTGGCACTGAACATGTTGGGTGATTCTCAGCCAGTACATGTGCTTTCCTGACGTGAGCTGAAAGCAACCATGCCATCTTTGACAGAGTCAGCTGCAGCCCAGGGCTTCAGGCTGATGGGATTAGTTGGCTGGACTCAGAGCCAGCTACTAAGATTTCATTCTCAGGAGGGCCCAGCGTTTGGTCCCCTGAGTGGTTCCTACAGTGTCTCTGGCTGGGGGACATCAAGGACAGTGCGGGATGTACAGGCCCCTCAACCTTGCTGAGGTTTGCAAACACAGTTACAAAGTAGTGTCTGGCAGAGGAGACTGTTGGCGGCAGCTCAAGGTTCTGGGGAGAACACCACCAGGTCTGCCTAAGGCAGTCAAGCTCAGTCTCATGCTCTCTGCCTCAGGAGACACTGAGACCCAAAGAACACCCAGCATCAAGATTTCTGTGAGAAACCTGGCTCCCAGGCCTAATCACTGCCCCTGATCTAGCTAAGGCCACACATGAATACATATACACATGCATATATGAACATATATACACATGCATATGAACACATATACACATGCTCCTGGGCCTGGTTTGAGGGTGTCCCAAAGTTTTACCCCACACCATGCCAGGCACCTTGGAAGTGCTGGTGGGCATTGTACATATTGGAGGTTTGTGGCTACATCTGTGTAGAAAGATCTACCTTGTATCTGGCCTGCTTCGCTTTCTTCCACTAAGGGCTGGGATCCAGGTGTCCCTTTGTGAGCTACCATATCTGCTACAGATGCCCTCTCTGAGGTCTGCATCCAGTAAACGCTTTGCTTGAATTCACACCCCAGCATCATCCGCGGAGAAGGCTACTGAATCCCCGGTGATTTCCTAACCCAATGCTGAGCCCTTGTGAAATATGTGCTCCATGGCTCTATGGCACGTCTGCAGCATCAAAGGCCCCCGAAGTGTGACGGCCACATGCAGCTGGAAGGGATATGCTAGGAAAGGAAGACCCAAGCGTGCCACAGTCAGATCTGTTCTGATGACCCCGGAGGCCTTATGGGATGAATCAGACAGTCTTCCGTTCATACCCAGCTTCCTTGGGTGTGGGTCAAGGTCATGCAGGGAAGAGGTTGCTGCAGACTAGCTCCTGCAGGGACGAGCCGGCTCATGCAGGCAGCATGGGAAGCAGCAGCCTATAGACTGTTTTGCATTCTGTCTTCTCTTCCAGGGAGGGGACTTGATCAGGCAACTGGGTAACCTTCCTAGGTTACTGTACTGGAGAGGACCCAGGCCTGAGGCTGGACATTCAGGGGGGTGCAGCCTGCCCACACATGCCAGCCTATTAGGACTTTTGTGGGGCAGGAGTTATTCTTGGCAGGGCACTTTCTTGCTGGATGTCTTGGGATCTCCTTGGTTAGGTCCTCTGAGAAGCCTGTTTGCCATGCTTAGGCTGATGAGGGAAAATGTTGGTCTAGATTGGTAAGTAAGCTGCCTAGAATGAGGTGCACACATCAGACCTTTGTGCTCTCTGGGACGGCTCAGTGCTGTTCCCTAGACTGTAGGCTTGAGTTTGTAGGCCCCTCCTGGGTACTGAGTGGCTAGAAGATATGGCTATGTCTGCCTTTCTGTCTCCACAGACCCCTGTGCCTGCACCAGGGCTTGTTCTCCACAAGGGTCCTGTCTGTTTTAGGAGCTGACTGCTCAGAACATGGGACTCTAACCTGCTGTTCCCCACCAAGAATGCAAGAGAGGAGCCCATTCCTATAGCACAGAAGGGAAATAAAGGCATAGGGAGGGTAGGTAGATTGGGGTAGTGATTGTAAGAAACCTAGATCTCCTCCACCAGATTGATTGTCACATAGTGACCTTGAGGTGAAACTACCAGAATCATCCCAGGATATCCACCTCGGCTCTGGGAGGTGGGTAGTTTTGTCAAGACCTCCGAGCCAGTGGCTTTGACAGCAGCACACGGGTTTCATCCGCAGAGGGAGAGGAAGGGAGCAATGTGGGTGGAAAAGGCTGTCAGTTTTCTGGAAAGAAGACTCAGTCTACAGAGCCTGGAGCCCATTTGGAGCTGAGCTTATCCTACATGTCTTTCTGGAAAGGTTCCAGGGTCCTCGTCTCCTATCCCTAGCTCCCCTTAGTCTGCCATCCGCAGCGGTGGCAGCCTCAGCAGTGGCATTACCTACAGGGCTAAAGCACTCCCTCCCTCCCTCCCTCCCTCCCTCCCTTCTTGAAGTTTAGCGCGGCTTACCCAGCTAGCCGTGGATAAGTAGATCTAGGTTGGAACGTATCTGTTACTGAGGGGGGCCTCAAGCTTCTTTCTTACTTGTGCCCTAGGATGAGAAGAACCAGATGATGACTACCAACGTGTGGGTCAAGCAGGTAAGTGTGGGGGGGGGGGCATCTCCACCTCTGCCCTCTGCCCTGTATCTCCCTCACACATGGCTCTCCACTCCCACCCAGGAGTGGCATGACTACAAACTGCGCTGGGACCCCGGTGACTACGAGAATGTCACCTCCATCCGCATCCCCTCTGAACTCATCTGGAGGCCTGACATCGTCCTCTACAACAAGTAAGCCCTGTGGGCCCCGTCAGGTGAGGTCAGGCCCCACCCAGCAAGGAAGCTGCTAGGAACAAAGAGGGACAAATGGAGATGAAGCCCAATGGGCTGTGTGTGGGGGACCTGGGGATTCCCGCTCTGAGGTCTGGAGGAGTTTTAGCTCTGCTGTTCTCCTAAGGGCAGAGAATGGATTGGACATCCTCCTCTGGCAGTGACTGCAGGTCCCATCTCAGGCAGGTATCCTTAACCCCTGCCACGCACAAGTCACAGTTTGGTTGCCCAGTAAGGCAGGGGACTCTGGGAGTAGGTAAAGGAGCAAGAGAAGTGGCTGCTCCACAAAGCTTCGCCTCTGCTCTTCTTGGGCCTGCCTTCACGCTGTATCCAACACTGGGCATTGAGCCAGTGGATAAACCTGGTTCTCAAGATCGGCTCACACCCTGTCTCGGCCCCTGGAAGCTGAAGTCCACGTGGAGACAAACCCAGTTAGTGGTGACAAGACAGGAGGTAGGCATCTTCACACTTGTCTTTCTGGGGGACCTGGGCTAGGAGCAGCTGGCTTTCGGAGCTGAGTAGGTGATGTTCTATTCCCTCAGGGTCTGGGTGGGCAGCAGCTTCCACAGTGCTTACAGACAAAGCAAACAGAAGCTCTTCTACCCCCTAGCCCCAGCCATCTGCCAACAGCCCCCTCTAGGCCCTGGGGTGCCTGTCTGACCTACAAATGCTCCCGTTTGATTAAGAATGACTGAGATCCTCTTCCTCTTTAATTGAGCGCAGAGTACTGGGCACACCCTTGGCGTGTAGAATGAGCTGAGGGTGGTTTTCCAGAATATGTTATGGATGGACTTAAGAATGAGCATATGCCAGGGGATGACAAAGTCTACAGTTCCTGCTCTTCCCTCAAAATGGCTCTCTGTCTTCTGCAGCAGCAATCCAGCTGAACCTTGAACCCTGGAAAGTTTCTAGCTAGTGCTTCTTCCACACTCGAACCCTGGGACCAAGGACTGAATCTACTCTGGGCAGCCCATTGGACCCATGACGAGGAAGGATGTATATTTCTTGAGTGGTATTTGTTAGGCAGAGGAGTATCAAGCCCAGCACTAAGCTCCTGAGGACAGGCACTCAGAAGACCTCACCCATCTGAGGTCACCTTTTTAATCTCTCGGACGTGCTAGGATACTGTGAAAGGGGCAGACCCCCCACCCCTCCTTTTTAGTGGGGCTGGGAATGAGCACTTGCGGTCTCTCTGAGCAGGACTTGGAGCTGGTGAGGGTTGATAGGACTCTGGTGCCAGCAGGGAGGAAGGCCATTTCCAGCAGTAATCAGCAGCTGCTAGCCAGATGGCTGGTCCCAGTGCCGGACACGGGAGTCTCCACTGTTGTGTTGACTTGGGGCTCCCTCTCCTGGAAGCCCAGAAGCTCTCCAGCCCTGGTACAGGGCAAACAGAGGGTCTCACACTTGCCTCTGGAATGCAGCCTCATGAGATGAGGCCTCTTAGGGGAAGATAGGATCTGGGACCCACCCTCCCCTAACTACTGGCTAGCTCATTGAATCCACTAACTCACACTGATGGCTCTAGGACCCAAATGCCTGTGCTCCCTCTGTTTTCCTGGGGACTCTAAAGTGCAGAACCGGAAACTGAGGACCCATCATCCTTGCCCCACATCAGCAACCTTGGCAGAGAAATGCTGACAGCCCACTCAAGGAATTTGCTATCCTGGTGCATGGCTGGGCTGCTAGTGGTTCCTGGGACTGCAATGTCCTTTGAGCACCTTACCCTTGGCACTATGAGAAGAAAAAGCAGCCAGAGTGATGAGCCCTGTAGACTCTACTGTCACCTTCTCCATAACTGAGGCTTTGTGGCAGTGTCATGTGGAAGCAGGGCTGGAATCTGAAGGAGATGGGCTGCATTGCTACCCTCAAAGAACTCCGTCCTCTGAGAGTGTGCACTCAGGATGTGTCTGCAAACACAAGCCCAGAAGCATTCCCAGAGGGAAGTGTAAACTCAGGTTCTAGAAAACTCATAAGGGGAACCCAGCCAGGCTAGGCAGGGCAGGGAGAGCAGTTGTACCAACCCCAATTGTGACTAGTACCGGTGAAGGCAGATGGAACCACAGTAGCCTGAGTTGTGGCTGCTGAGTCCCCAGTGTGTCTCAGGAGTGGGAAATCTAGACTCAGCAACCCAGGCTGCAGATGGGAGCCTGAGCTGTGGCTGCTGAGTCCCCAGTGTTGTCTCAGGGGTGGGAAATCTAGACTCAGCAACCCAGGCTGCGGATGGGAGCTACGGATTCAAGTGAGCCCTGAGGGCCCCCTGTCTGCCAACCGGTTGCCTGTCCTCCAGGATATTTACAACGCAGAGGATCCACTCACTGACAGTAGGAGAATTTAAATTTGTGCCTGGAGTGTTTGGGCTTTGATTTTTGGAGAGATGGGACTGAGAGAAGGAAACGAAACCAAGCCTGATTCCACACGGCCTGAAATGTGCCGCAAGATCCACCCCCGTGTACCCGGAGGGAACCTCTGCTTCTGTGGAAGCCAGGCTGTGCTCTGTGCAACGTGCAGCCAGGAGCCCTATTGGGGTGCACTTAGAGAGCAGTGTTTCCAGCTTCTTCTGTATGCGGCACTGCTACACAGGAGAAGATTGGTGGCATTGACTCAGGATGCGTTCATGTGCAGGAGGGTCCAGGGTTGGCTGAGACCATGAGAGGCTCAGGTCTTCTGGACTTGGGAATGGTGTTGTAGGATTTTGGCTAGCATAGGAAGGGCCACTAAGATTCCCAGGAGGCCACCGTGGGCCCTGGTCTAGACCTGAGAAGCTGGTCAGGAGAGCAGGGCCAGTTAGCTGATGAAATTTCAGGTATCTGGATCCTTCTGCCTAAGAACCTTGAAGGACACTAGCCAACGAGCCGGGCCTGTGAATGGAGGTGGGAGAAGTAATGGACAGAGGGGTCTGGGCAGCAGGGTAAACAGAAGGTTCTAGAGCCCGTGGCTCCAAGCTACACTGTCTTATGAGTGTCGAGACCAAAGGGATGCGTGCTAGTGCCATTGCTGAGGGATTTAATCAGGCTTGAGAGAACTCGTTAGCTATAAATCGAGGTTTCCCGTCAGCGTTTCTGAGCTGAAACTGGCAGTGTTTGCCCAAGCGCGTTAGTGCATTGCTCTCTCATGGTCTGTGAATGCTAATCTAGGACCGGAGTGATCAGCCCGGGCCTGTGAGGAAGCCGAGACCTAGAGAGTTGCATTGCGGCCCAGGTCAGGTTTCACAGGGGAAATAGAGTAGAGGCTGGGCTCTGAAGATCAGTTCTGGGGAGGGTTGTGGAGGCGAGCAGGGCGAGGAAGGCTTCATGAGAGCTGCTTACCAGTACACATTCCAGTAATGTGAAAACGGGGCGTAGCATCACCATTCGTGAAGCTCAGGGGTCAAGGCTGGAACTCTGCCTGAGAGGAGGGGCCTGAAGGACACACACTCCCCAAGGCAGAGAGAGAGGCCAGAAGCCAACAATCGACACTGGCAGCTGGATTAGACATCTGGAGTCCACATCCAGCCCGTGCTATGACCTGTAGGGAGGCAGCCTCCAAATTCTTGGTGCCAGTGGAAAGGAAGACACCTTCTCAGGCTCTAGTTGCAGAAGGTCAGGGTTGATCCATCCTGAGTGTGGGCTCAGTCCAGGGGTATTTGTCCTGGGAGGCACTGTGGGTACCTATGCATGGCTGTTTCCATTCCTGGGATCTTCTGTATGGATAAGATGGGCAGAGAGGCCAATTGGCTTCCAGCAAGATGATCAGCAACCAGGACCCGACGAGCAGCTGCTTTCTACGAGATCCTTTTCATGGGTGATGGGGAAGAAATCTGGCTGGTCTCACCCCCTCTGCTCCTGGGCCCAGCAGGCACCTATTTCTCCTGGATCAGGCCTCTGGGCCCTCTTGTCCCGCCACTGTGGACACATACTCTCCATATTCAGTGAGTTTGCTATGGTCCTGCAGGGATTTCCGGGATATCCATAGCACACTACAGGGGCCAGTTGTCAGCTCCTAAACTGAAGAAGACAGGCACCAGCCCTCCCCTCAGTACGTGAGACGCTCAGGTGGGAACCAAGGGAAGGCAAAGGGAAATTCCCATGGTGCCTCCATAAGCAGAGGTGATCCGGGCCCCTCTGAATGGAGGTACCAATGCAAATCCATGGAGGCAGTGGGTGCTCGGGAGAAGCCAGTGGTTTGGTCCCACCCTACACCCTCACGATAGCAATGAATAAGAAGCTGTAACACTAACTCTGCTCACTGCGGGCACCATTCATCCTCATCTTCTCCGAACCACATGTCACCTTGACTCAAGGGTGAGAAACTGAAGCTCACAGGTGAGTGACGGCCCAGTCCACATGGACCACCACCACACACAGTCCTGCACTCTGCGTGTGGCTGGTGGAGCTGTCAGTCAGGCTGAGAGGCTTTCTCCGCAGTCATGTTCATGGGTGTGGTGTATGGAGGGGCGGACCTCATTGCTCTTTCTCTCACTTCCTGCCAGCGCGGACGGGGACTTTGCAGTCACCCACCTGACCAAAGCCCACTTGTTCTATGATGGGCGTGTGCAGTGGACACCCCCGGCCATCTATAAGAGCTCTTGCAGCATCGACGTCACCTTCTTCCCCTTCGACCAGCAGAACTGTACCATGAAGTTTGGGTCCTGGACCTACGACAAGGCCAAGATTGACCTGGTGAGCATGCACAGCCGTGTGGACCAACTGGACTTCTGGGAAAGTGGCGAGTGGGTCATTGTGGATGCCGTGGGCACCTATAACACCAGGAAGTATGAATGCTGTGCCGAGATCTATCCTGACATCACCTACGCCTTCATCATCCGCCGGCTGCCGCTGTTCTACACCATCAACCTTATCATCCCGTGCCTGCTCATCTCCTGTCTCACCGTGCTGGTCTTCTATCTGCCCTCGGAGTGCGGTGAGAAGGTCACACTGTGCATCTCAGTGCTGCTCTCCCTCACCGTCTTCCTGCTGCTTATCACCGAGATCATCCCGTCCACCTCGTTGGTCATCCCGCTCATTGGCGAGTACCTGCTCTTCACCATGATCTTCGTCACCCTCTCCATCGTCATCACGGTCTTCGTGCTCAATGTACACCACCGCTCACCACGCACGCATACCATGCCTGCCTGGGTGCGCAGAGTCTTCCTGGACATCGTGCCCCGCCTTCTCTTCATGAAGCGCCCATCTGTGGTCAAAGACAACTGTCGGAGACTTATCGAGTCTATGCACAAGATGGCCAATGCCCCTCGTTTCTGGCCAGAACCTGAGAGCGAGCCAGGCATCTTGAGTGACATCTGCAACCAAGGCCTGTCATCTGCCCCACCTTTCTGCAACCCCATGGACACAGCAGTCGAGACCCAGCCTACATGCAAGTCCCCCTCCCACAAGGTCTCCGACTTGAAGACGTCAGAGGCTGAGAAGGCCAGTCCCTGTCCATCACCTGGCTCCTGTCACCCACCCAATAGCAGTGGGGCCCCAGTGCTCATCAAAGCCAGGTCCCTGAGCGTCCAGCACGTGTCCAGCTCCCAGGAAGCAGCGGAGGGCGGCATCCGCTGCCGGTCTCGGAGTATCCAGTACTGTGTTTCCCAAGATGGAGCTACCTCCCTGGCTGACAGCAAGTCCACCGGCTCCCCAGCCTCCCTGAAGACCCGTCCATCCCAGCTTCCCGTTTCAGAGCAGGCCTCTCCATGCAAATGTACATGCAAGGAACCATCTCCTGTGTCCCCCATCACTGTGCTCAAGGCCGGAGGCACCAAAGCACCTCCCCAACACCTGCCCCTGTCACCAGCCCTGACACGGGCAGTAGAAGGCGTCCAGTACATTGCAGACCACCTCAAGGCAGAAGACACAGACTTCTCGGTAAGTCTGTGCATGGGAATCGCCCCTGACCCCGATGGGACCAGATGTCTTGTGTTTCCCCACACAGGATCCAGAAACCAAGGCCCCAGACAAGCTGCACACATTGAGGGTGCATAGTGTCGTCTCTGCCTAGCATGCTTTACAGGTCCCTAGGCCATGCTGGGGTTAACATGGCACAGTATAGCTGGTGGACAGTAAGCTGAGATGCTGCCCCTTCATCCAGGTTTCCCAAGCAGCAGGTCGAGAAACTGTTTCTAGCACTATGATTCTAACACCTGCAAGGTCTTCCTTTGAAGTGTTCAGGCTGTTAACTGGCTGGCTACCCATGCCTGGGTGACAGGCAAGGTCCCATGTTGGCCTTCCTCAAAATGTAGTGGGGCTGCTGCTTCTGATGTTGCTGCTGCTGCTGGCCTGTAACCCCAAGAACAGCTTTCCTCTGGGCTTCCACCTGGTGAAGTGTGGTCCTTTGAACCCTAGAAAGGTTGAGAGAGTATAGGAAAGGGAGTGGAGCTGCCAGAAGCTGTGCCCTCCGCACCCTTCCCCCTGTCATCGTTCCTTTTGAAGGGTTGTAGGGTGCGGACATAATGCTGCCCCACTGCGAGGCTCTCGGGAACCTGGAGACAGAACGCAGGTGCTTAGCCAGTCTACCTGCATTTGTTCTTCATGCTTCAAGCTTTGACTCGACAGAGGCCTGAAAAAGAATGCCCACGTTTCCCTGTATCTCCTGCACTTTTCCCAGATCACAGCTCTGGTAAACAGCTAGGCCGGGCAGCAGTTCCAGCTCTGTCTGACCATCTTCTCTTTCACATTTGTCTGGTTGTCACAGTAAGGGTCTCCAGGACTGGGGTCTGGGATCAGATGACGCTGAGTGCAGGTCTCCTGATGCTAGGCAGGCTGCTTGCTGAATCTGTGTCTGTCTGTGACGGGGCACGGATTGGGGTGTAGAATCAGAGTCTTAGAGAGAGGTCAGATGAAGAAGGCATTAGGAGAAGCCCTACCCTGGCCTACCTTTGTCTCTGTTGTGCCAACTGAAATGTCTGTGGCATCTTTACATTGACTTTGCCCGGGCCTGGCATTTGTCATTGTCCCTCCTGATACCTTGGCTTTGCTGGCTTCTGCTCATCTTCCTACCCAACCTGAGGTTTGCCTGTTGTCTACTTCCAGACATTACTGGCTTGTCTCCTAGAGCTGCTAAGCCCTGCAAAGAAAGGAGGCTGATGCCCCCATATCCCAGGAGTGGGTCTCGGCTCCCAGAGTCACCCCATTGAGTCCCTGAAGCTTGTGAAGCCATTCTGGGGGGAGGGTGTCTCTGGAACATTCTGGACCCCAGAGACATGTCTGCAGAGAAATTTTGGTTCTGGGGCTGTCTTGCTGCAGCTCTGGGGTGGAGGGAGAGCTCCAGGCACTGGAGTGAGGCTACTGAGGGAGGATGAATATGACAAGTTTCACTGAAATCCTTCTGAAACCAGTGCATCTGCAGCATAGGTCCCATGGCTGGGGCTTGTGACCTCTTCCATCTCTGCTGGCCTGCTGCAGTCGCCTGACCTGGCTCTGGCCCTGGGAAGCTCTCTGACTTAATAGGGACAGGACATCAGGGCTTTAGTCCATGGCTGTGGTGTTTCATCTTCGAAGTCTTGGTCCCAGGTACAGGGAAAGGAAGAGGAACACCTAACAGCCATTTGCTCTGAGGAGCCCTTGAGGGGCTTTTTATTTAGCAGAGATGTATTCATCCTGAAGTTTTCTAAGTGGACATGGCTACTTGCTTTTGACTTAAACCAACAGGACACCTATGATTCCTTTGAAAACTCAGGGTAGAAGCCCTTGCAACTAGGGCAGCCCAGACCAAGTGTTTCTCTGCTGGGTTGAGTTCTATTTACCACATCTTACTCCCTGCTGCTCACATATATGCACAGACTGGCTCAGGAACCCCCTCACGCCCTGTCCCCGGTGCAGCTCTGATCAAGCTTGGGGTAATTACAGGCCCTTCTAGACAAATGATGTGCTCACAGGACAGTGACAAGGAAAAAGCAACAGTGTGTGACAGCCACCCTACCTGATGTACAAGGGCAGATCTGCATACAGACTCGGCCTCCAACACATTGCTAATTCTCAGGCCTGGTCAGACCTGGGCATCGGTCTCCCTCCCGAGTCTTTGCTTCTAAGACCTGTTTAAGGAAATAGCTACTTTGCATTAGGAAGAAGCTAGATTCCACACACTGTGGAATCCAGAAGAGTCTGTGGAAGGAGCCAGTAGTCATTTGGACTTCATCGTCACCATGTGTTATATAGCACGGTCCAATGAGGATTGACTGGGTAGTCACAAACGGTGGACATATATACCATTCCTTTGTGTTCTCCTTGCCACCATTCACCCTGTCTGTGACCCTCCTCCCTTCGCAGAACAACATCTCCTGGCACCACGGCCTCCCCACCAGTGCCTGCTCAGGCTGGCTGTGCTTCCCATGTAAGAAGTAGGTGTGCATAGTCACACGCAGGCCAGGGGGCAGTTGTGCACTTAGCCCTTGCTTTCGGGATGGCCTTAGTGATCAATCCGTTACCCAGCATGTCCTGGCTCTTACCCTCTGGGTTAGGACACATGGCTGACATCTTTCTGAGATCCACTTTTTCTTAATTTGATTTTATGCTATGTGTATGGGTGTTTTGAATACATGTATGTCTGTGCACCACATGCATGCCTGCTGCCAGCAGAAGCCAGAGAGTGTGTCAAATCCCTTGAAAAAGGAATTATGGATGGTTGTGTCCACCATGTGGGAGTTAGAAATTGAACCCAGGATCTCTTGAAGAGCAGCCAGTGCTCTTAACCACTGAGCCATCTCTCCAGACCCTGGGATCCACTTCTGACATCTGCACTGTGAGAAGGTAGACTCGGCCTCTGTGCTGCTACCAGCTTTAGAAAACATAAGACATACTTCATCCTGAAGTCATGGGCCCTTTGTCTGTCCAAAGTAGGCCCGATGAGCTACATTTTGAGCTTAGACAGCCTGCCAAGCAGGTAAGACCAGCTAGTGTACCGCATGATCCACAAGCCTTCTGTGGCAGTGTGGACTACCAGAAAGCACTCAAATGTGTCTGGATTCAAAGACCCTACACACACATGCAGCCTCAGATATGGGTTCTATAGATGCCCAGTCCACCTCATGTGGTACCTCCCTCTGTTCTACCCAGCAGCAGCCTTTCTGACCCTGCAGATCCTCTGGCCATGCTCTATCTCACCACATCAGTGTACAGATATGTATCTGATGGTAAATACAGAAACTGTGGCTAATAGTGCCAGGTTCCAGAAGATTCTCTGGTTGCCCATGGTATCTGAGAGCTAGAATGACCCATGTCTGTGTTTGCAGGTGAAGGAGGACTGGAAATACGTGGCCATGGTCATTGACCGAATCTTCCTCTGGATGTTCATCATTGTCTGCCTTCTGGGCACTGTGGGACTCTTCCTGCCTCCGTGGTTGGCTGGTATGATCTAGGGAATAGTGGCACCTAGCTCCCAGGTCTCTGTAGGGCCATGCGACTTGTCAGTCACCCACATCTTCCAAACCAGCCATGAGACACCTAGGAGAGAGAGATGCTGCCCTGGTTGACCCTGGTTCTAGTCAGGCCACAGGCCTGGTTGGAGCTAGTTGAGGGCTGATATAGTTGCAGGCTGAGTTCCCCCATTAAAGTTTCTCCAGAGCAAGTGACAGTCACTCCCTAGCTTACAGACAGCACACACCCATCTGTGTCACAGAGAATGATCCAGTGTTGATCTCAGTTATCCTTTGAGGCCACGAAAATTCATCCCCCTTCAGGAACCAGAGCCCCTCATGCTGTGGGATTCCTAAGACCCAGGAAATTCCCATGGTGCTCTGCTGTCCACACCCTGTCCCTCCCCATAATGTGGTTCCCTCAACCCTCCAGGCTGGGCTGCTCTCTGACTCAAAGGTGTCAGGTGTGAGCCCAGGCAGGTTTTTATTTTGTTTAGGTTGGAGCGAATTGGTAAGAAACAGAGCAGTGAGATATGTGGGTGGGTTCACTCACAGGTGAATGAGTGCAGGACCTCACAGGAAGAGTGAGGCACCACAGGACTCCCGCTTCCATCTCAGGGTCACAGGGCTCTATCATGAGCATTTCCTAGGGTCCAGAAACCCCCAGGAGGGCAAGGGCATCGAGAGTCTCAGGGTTGTGATGGAGCCAAATCATATCCAGGACCTGGGCCGTTCATCCCCTCAAGGATCTTCCTTGATATCCCTGTATGTTTCTGCCTCTCTGAGATTAGAAGACTGAAAGTAAGACTTCTCATCACGGTCCTGTGGTGTGGCCACATCTCTCTAGACCAGCAGGAGTGGTGGGAAGCTCCTTCAGTGTGGTGGAATAGGGTGAGCTACCAAGAGACTTCTAAGCAAAACAGGCTCCGTGACTCATTGTTTGAGGGCCATCGACCAAGTGTTAGAGGTGCCTCACCCAGTCTGCCGTGCACTTAGGTTGTAGGGAAGACCTGAGAGGCTCCTCTTCCCCTTCCCAAGACGGCACCAGGCAACCTGGAGAATCCACAGTGGTGGGATGGGAGAAAGAACATGCTGTGCACACCTCTATGAGATTCCACTGAGTGAAGCCCAGAACATGGGAGACACGCAAGAAATCGCCCTGTGTCGTGGTCCCAATTGCCCCTCCGCTGTCCCCACCAGCAAGGTGGGTTCTGCAGAGCTGGGCCCTGCACCCTCAGCCAAGTTGTTCTAGGCCCTGAAGCTGCGGCGCCTATTTGGATAGTCCTGGGGACTGCAGAATGATAGAAGAACTTAATGAACACACCAAGCCTCCAGTAGGTACGGCTGCCACCTCTGTGGTATGACTTGCCCATCCCAGCTGAATGAGGATGTCAGGAAGGAGGTATGCCGAAGGGCCAGCATTGCCTTTACCTGACTACCTACAGGCAAATCCACCTTTAAACACAGAGCTGCTGGGCATCCAGGGTGCTGGTGGGAAAGGAACTCCACGATGGGAGCCCTGGGCCATTCCTATGAACAGGACAGGGATGTAGAGGCCTGGTCCCGAACTCTGGATGTTGTTCCAGGTCTTCCCTAGAGTCCTAAGGGCATTGAGGATCCCGTCTGCCATGTTTCCATCTGCCCTCCACTGACTGACTAGATCACTAGCCCCTATATTGGAACTGTCAGGATGCTGCAAGAAGACCCTGGTGGGGAAATTTGTGCCAGAATCTGGGGGCCAAGGGGAACACAAGCCCCAGTGATGAAGGTAGCAGATAGCACCAGACAGATGTGTGTTCTACCCTCATGGTGCATACGTGGCTCCAACCACAAGAAATGCAGACAGCATTTCAGAGATCAGGGCAAGGCCATAGTGACATGGAACAGGACTGCTGTGCTGTTCTCTTCAGGGTTAGGAAAACTGAACTGCTGGGATGCCCCTGACAGGATATTTCCTCCCCCGCCCCCCCCCCCCGCAATCCCTCCCACAAGCCAGAAAAGGAAAATAAAACACCATGTTCTCCCCATTCCCACTCAGCCAGCCTTTTGTCTGCCTGCTTCCAGTGTTGATATAGGTTCAAGATGAAGTTCAACTAGGGCAGAATGCTTGATTTAAGGCTTTTGAACCTGTGAACTTTAAAGAACTGAGACTGTGTGGCCCCAGCCCCTCTGATATGTAGACATTATCCCCCCAAAGCTCCCAGTCCTCCCATTCTACCCTGTTCCATTAGACAGCATCAACTCAAATGTGAGTCTTGGAGACCAGTTCAGCTAGCCATCATATGTCTGGGATCCCATATTGGACTCTGCGATGTCTGGCTTCTTTCGCTTGTGTGGCCAAGGCTCATCTGCGGTGTTGTGTGCGATAGACTCATTGCTGTTGTGTGCTTGTTGGTTCTTAGTTGTTTCTGTCTGAATAAACTGAGTCGTGGTGTCTCCCCCATCAGTGTGTCGCCCTGTCTTCATTTCCAGGTGTCAGTAAAGGTGCTGCTGAGTACCTGTGTTCATGTGCTGCCATTTCTCTTTGTGTTAATAATGTTTCTTCGCTTTCTGTATGCTACGATGTCTTGACATGTTGGGGGCCTATCAGACTGAAGACTGCTGTCTCCACAGCTGGCCAATCTCTAGAACTCAGCTTGCTCTGAGCCTACCTACCTTCATGGCTGATGGGCCATGTACAATATTCCTTACAAAACTTACACCAGAGCCAGCCACAATACAACTAGAGGCTGTTTTGTAGCCCAGAGCCTGAGGAAGTGTCCAGAATATCACAGGATATTTCCTCTATGCGCTCTGAGCCCCTCACAGAAACCCCCATGAAGGTGGGGCCACCTCATTCCCTCACATACCTTCTACCTACTGTTGGACCTGGTATCCCCCTACTCCTGGCATGACATGTCCTTGGTAATTGCAACTGACACCCATCCGGTAATGCCATTAACCTCCCAGGGAGTCCCTTGTCTCCCTGGTAAACTAAGATCTAGGTACAGAGCCCTGGGGTCCATCCCACACAATAACTCACCCTACAGGTTGGAAGTGACCTTACTGTTGCCATAGCTCTTGGGCTCTGGGCATTGATACAAAGCCACTAGCTGGTCTTGGAAGTGTCCTGCCCTTTTGGGGGAAAACCCGAGGATCCCTGGTATGTGTCCATTGTGTGCACATGGGTTTTTAAAAAAGCTACATGAGAACATTCCTGGCTCCTGTTGCTTTATTCTAGTTTCTTCTATCTCAGTCTGTAGAAAAATGCCAGTTGCAACTCCCCAAATTGATTTGCTGCTGACCCGCAGCTGGAAGCACACGGCTCAGGACACAATACCAAGGGGAAGGGTAGAATTATCAGGCCCTGGAGTTTGTACTGGGAATTAGATGATTCAAAGCACTTTCTACTCGGATATGCCGTTTACACTTGTTGTTTGCAGGTAGGAGTTTCCATTACTTTAATCCTGCCTGACATTTCTTGCTATTTGCTGGCCTCCCGGGTGACGTGCAGATGGAATGCACAGACCGTCAGCACGCCTTCTTTCTTACTGTAATTGCTTATGTCACCAGTACCCAGAAGCTGTCCCTCTCCACTGTGTATGCACTTCTGCATCTAGCTTACATGGGTTCCATACTGTAGGCTGTACTGCTGCGCCTGACTTCCCTCAGCCTGTTTGGGATTCATCTGTTTACCCTGATGGATAGTTTAGCATGATGGTGATGAGATTCCAGTTCTCGTGTGCTTACTGTGTGGCTAACACACCATTTATTCACCCATTTTCTTTGTAATGGACGTTTGGGTGGTCTCAGGTTGTTGTTGTATGAGAAGTGCTGCTGTGGAGGGGTGATGGTGTGCATACCAGCTTTTCATCCTAACACCAGGAGGGAGAGGCATGAAAATGAAGGGTTCAAGGTAACTCTCAACTACAATTTGAGTTTGAGGCCAGATTGATCGGTGTGAGACTTTGTCTTGAACAAATCACCACCAACAGCAAAAACATACAAAGGGCTGGGAAGCAGCACAGTGGGTAAAGTGTTTGCCATGTAACCATAAAGACCGCGTTCAGATCTCCAGCACCCATATAAAAGCTGAGAATGGTGGTGACTAGCTATAACTCCATAAACATTTTCTGCAATTCTCTCAGACAAGCAAGTCCCAGGGCTTGCTGGTTAGTCAGTCTAGCCAAACTGGTGAGCTCCAACTTTAGTGAGTAACCAAATCTCAAAAAAAAAAAAAAAAAAAAAAAATCAGATGGGAAGCAATAAACTTCCTGCCCCCACAAACCACACATACCACACACAAATACACACTCACGCACACACATACACCATCACCATCATTACCACACACACTACATACATACACACACATCACCACACACACACCACACACATACACACACACCATCACCACACACATACACACCCACCCCCCTACACCACACACATACATACACACCATCACCACATACATACACACCATCACCACACACACACACATCACACACACCATCACACACCCCCACACCATCACACACACATACACACACCATCACCACCACATACCACACACACATACTGCATCACACATACACACACACCATCACCACCACATATCACACACTGCATCACATATACACACACACACCATCACCACTACATACCACACACATACATACTACATCACACACATACATATACACCATCACCACACACACCATCACACACACACACACACCACCACCACCATCACATACACACACACACCACACACATACACACACACACCACATACATATACACACACCATCACACACACACCATCACCACACACACCACATACATATACACACACCATCACCACATTCACACAATTACCAACACACACACACACACACACACACAATAATAATTATTGTAATTTAAAAAAATATTATCTACATGTTCCTATTGGGAAAATACACAAGGCCAGAGAAGACTTGAACACCATTGTTGTCTGCTGGCCTGGCTAGCATTTCTAGAATCTCCTCTCAAACAGCAGGAAGCATGCTTATTCTTTTCAAATGTACATGGGATAATGACCACGACAGACCACATGCAAGGCCTGAGAGCAAGTGTGACAAAATTCATGACTGGGTTAGCAGAGTGTTTTCCTGACTAGTAAAGGATCAACTAGAACACTGTGTCTGTTTCAGAGGAATTTAGAGTATGTCTTTCCATCAATGAAACATTTATGGTAATTTCTGCCACACTAGGAGATTTATTGTTTATTATGTTCTAAACCCTCTACAGGGAACACCTGGTCTAATCAGCCACTCTGGACACTTGCTCTTTTGCTTCTTACTCTAGAAGCTGCTCCTTGCTTATGGCAAACACTTGTAAAACAATGCTTTCCGTATTGATTGGAAACACCACTGTGCCTCCACCTCCTGGGAACACGACACCCTGCAGCCTTTGGCACGAGTTCATTAGAATAATCTAGAATGGTCTTGTTTTAGACTCCTCTGGCTGGGTGACTACCTGAGGCAGAGGGAGGGTGCTGTCAGTCTGTTCACACCATCCCTAGCCCTTGGTAGAGGACTCCATGAGTGCCTGGAGGTGTTGTGGTCCTTAGAATATCCTTTGCCCTCATCCTAGATATGAGATGTGATTCCCCTCTGCCCCCTGAGGGCCCCTCAGTTTTTTGCCTGGGTAGTTTGGGCTGTAGGTTCTCCCAGCAAGGATTTCTTTCTTTCTTTCTTTCTTTCTTTCTTTCTTTCTTTCTTTCTTTCTTTCTTT
>NC_034592.1:163269341-163298365 GCF_900095145.1 Mus pahari | reverse complement strand
CGAGACAGAGGTTCTCTGTGTAGCCCTGGCTGTCCTGGAACTCACTCTGTAGACCAGACTGGCCTCGAGCTCAGAAATTCACCTGCCTCTGCCTCCTGAGTGCTGGGATTAAAGGCACGCGCCACCACGCCCAGCTCAGCAAGGATTTCTTAATGAGTGTTCCCACTGTCTTTACCACATGTGACACTAAGGACATATTTCACAATCCACCTATTGACTCTCATGTCATCATTCTGAGATCTTTCTCTGATGTTCCAGTCTTCAAAGCCTTGTTACCTCAGGATACCAGTGCTCTGTTTATTACTGCCTCTCTCCTCTAGGCCTCATCACGAGGCTGCTGTCAACAAGTTCCCTACATCTCTCCCGACTCAGGCTCCTGGACACGCTCTCCTCTGATCCTGCAGCTTGCTGATGGCTTCGACAGTGTTCTCAGGCTCACACCTCCTGCTGACTTTGTTTCCCAGTTTCTTTTCCACACACCATCCTTCAAGCTGGCTTCCCTTCATTTATTTATTCCTGTTATTTTGGGCTTTGTGTTATTAATATTCTTCCCTGCCTCTGTGGTGCATTGTAAGTTTTAAAAATTAATAGACCAAAGAAAACACAAATTCCTCTTCATCTGATACAGGCTGTTCATTTGTCTTAGTATGTTTGCCTTGGAAGTCTCCTTTTCTTCGCATGCCCTAAGCCTGCATAAAAATGCTGTTCATGATTGGGCTGTGAATGTCATCTCTGTATATGTGTTTTAGAATGCATATGTGTGTGTACACAGGGCCAGAAGGAACTATTCATTGTCTTATAACAGCTTCCTGAGGATCAGTGCTGAACAACTGTGCAAGCACACGCATATATTCAGTGACACATGTATATACAGACATGCACACATGCTATTACATGCAGAGGGACACTTGTATGTATGCAGCATGACATACAGAGACATGTGTCCACAGTCATGATCGTAGAGACACATGTGTACAGAAACAGACATGTTGTTTACAGGCATTAATACACACATGTACCTGTGTGTCCACATATGCACACACATGTATCTACACACATTGAGTTGTGGTAGACTATTCCTTTAGTCAGTGTCACACATCTCTTGTGCCTTGCAAAACTCTTACCCTCCCCCCAGTGATGTGGGTTCTCTCTTTTTTTTTTCTGGACTTTACATGCTTAGCTACACAGATGGAAGCAGTGGGCCAATTACTTAATATTTGTTGAAAGAGGAAATAGAAACTCCTGACTCTTAGTTGGGCCAGGATTGGGAATGCAAGTGTCATGAATTCATGCCATGCTAGACCCTTGTCTGACACAGACAAGGAAGGTAAGGCAGGAAGACTCACAATCTCTCTGAGGGTGGTGACGTACCCAGGGCTGAGGTGCTGTCAGGGGACAACCTTCCCCTGAGACACTGAAGACAAGGGACCAGAGGTGGCAGGTCTTAAAGTGACATCCCCATGCTGGGAGCCAAACACAGAGGCTGAGGGGAATGGAGTGATCCAGTGAAGGCCCTGTTCTGCAGGAGACAGTCAGGAACAGAACCCTGGGAAGAGCCTGGCAGACATGACAGCATGTGCAGAGGCCCAGGGGTAGCCATAGCAGATGCCCTGCTGTGCTCTACAGTTGGCAGAAGGCCTGGATTTCACCCTTAGAAAGACAAGGATTCCTTAGAAATGAAAGTCGTGCCCAGGTCTGCGCCTTAGTGGGGTAAAGACGAAGCCGTGAATGACCAGGTGGCCATCGGCTGCCTTGGAAGAAGGATGGGAAGAAATCAGCACAGCATCCAGGCTGAGCCCTGGGGAGGTCCAGAGGAAGGAGCCTGGGCTTTGAGGAGGCCCAAGAATCCTGGAGAGTTTTGAGTGAGAAGGTGGTGTGAGTGGTGGAGACAGCTCCCAGCAGTGATCAGACACCTCACATAGGCAAGCAGAGGTTTATCTGAACCTAGAAGTGCTACAAAAGAAGGGGCTTGAGGAGGAGCGCCGCCCTCCTCCCTTCCAGCTCTTGCCACCTCAGGGTCTTCCTCTGGGTTTCCTTCTCTGCCTCTTCAGCACTCAGTTGTTCTTAGTGCTGAGACGAAATTATGGATGATGGTGCTGGGGAAGGCCAGGGCGATTTGAAGTGGCAGAGGGAAGGTCCTGGTGAGAAAGAAGGGCAGACACAGCTGGACTGCATGTTAGGAGACCTTTAGCCCAGCCTCCTGGCACACTGAGCTCAGGCTTCCCCAAAGTGAAAGGAGCTGAGGTCTCCACACCTCAGCTTTTGTTGTGACCTGGAACAAAGTAGACCCTTGTCCTGGTCTCAGAAGTAGGGACAAGGCTGTACTCACACAGGGCTCTAGCTTGTCCATAGGTGGTTCCCTACTCCTGACACTCTCTTTCTGTCACATATACCCCTGAGCCCCTGTGCCTGCTAAGTCTGCTCCCACATGCCTCCAGGTCCATCATCTACTTGAGGACAATGTTTTTGTACCCGCCTGTGCCACCAGAACCCACATGTGCTCACCTGTGCCACCTGTGCTCACCTGTGCCATCTGAACCCACCTGTGCCACCTGTGCCAACCTGTGCCACCTGAACCCACCTGTGCCACCAGAACCCACCTGTGCTCACCTGTGCCATCTGAACCCACCTGTGCCAACCTGTGCCACCTGTGCCACCAGAACCCACATGTGCTCACCTGTGCCACCAGAGCCCACCTGTGCTCACCTGTGCCACCCATGCTCACCTGATCTTGTGTTCACAGAGCTCACCTGGGTTTATCAGTACTCACACCCCACCTGTGTTCATTGTACCCTACACCCCACAGTTGCACCTAGAAATACCTCCTCAGGCAGGTTTGCACATGGGAAGCTTGCTCAGCACACTCTGAGAAAGGGAAGAGGTCATCTGGTGCTGCACCCTGTCCGCCTACATTCAAGTCTACCACACACACTCAGGACCTCCAGAGTGGTCTGTCTGAGACCTCAGGCGCTCTCACCTCGTCAGGTGTTCACTGGAATACATACCTGAGATCCAGCCTCTGTAAGCACCCCTCCCATGATAGGGCTTCTCCAAGCCCTGTGAACACCCACACTCCTGCAGCTCAAACCTCTCCTCCTCCCTGTGGCTCCTCACACTTGCAGGCCCAAGCAGGGTCTACAGGACAACCAGCCTCACAAGTACCAGCTCCACCCCACTCTTGAGGGCAGGGCCTCTTCTCAGATGGAGACAGCACCATCTTCCACTCCATCCTTGTTCAGCAGAGCTCTTCTCCAGCTATCCCTCCTTGTCCCATGGCTGGCACAGTGACAGAAATTCACCTGTTTACTCCAGGGACTCTGGGGGCTGCACCTCCAGCAGGCTAGGGTTGCTTGTGTGGCTGACAGTCACAGGCTCACCTGAGAGGAGAGGGGACATTCCAGGGCTGGGGATATAGCAGCTTCAGCTTCTTGTTCTCTGACCTGTCTGTCAGAGGAAGGCTGGGTCCTCTGGGGATGAGCGTGAGGCTCAACCCTTGGCCTAAGACTAAGCACTCATGACACCAGCACATCAGGTCTTTGAGCCCCAAGCAAGTGCCTTAGTGTGGGTTCATCAGCCAGAGCAGAGACTTTACAACTTCTAAATGAGGTGTTCAGTAAGACATCTCTAGGGTAAAGGGGCTGACAAGGAGGAACACACTTGCACACATGCGTGCACGCGCGCGCGCGCACACACACACACACACACACCCATATGTGTGTGTAGGGAACCAGCCACTGTCTACTTCTAGAATCCCTTCCTAGACCAGGAAGCCTGATACCTTGGTCCTCAGGGTGGAGAATATGTCCCCAGTCTCCAGGAAGTAGAGCCTCGTTGTGTAATCCAGGATCTATGGATCTGGGTCTGCCTAGCTTAGTTGTCTCTGCCATGAAGGGCATTGGGGGACGGGCATTCTCATGGAGGAAGGAATTCAGCTTCAGCACATGTGCTGGGGAAGGAGACATCAGATGGGGCCCAGCCTCACCCGTAAGGATGAGGCCGGGCAGGGTGGGTTTCACTCACTCCGTATGGCTGACTCGCAGGCCTGGCTCACCAGCTGGAAGATGGTGGCAAGGGACTGTGGCTCTCCCTAGAAAGAGGACGTGATTTGGGGACCCATGACAGGTGTCACAAGGGAGCCCAAAATCTCCAGATTGTGGGCCTCACCCACCTTCTCTCCTCGTTCACCTTTGGACCCTGGTAGACCCTGTAGCAGGATAAAGGGGAAAACCATCAGCATAGAAGCAGGGAGCTGCAGGCGTGGCAACATGGGTTGGTGTGGTGACAAGTTCCAGAAGTGTATGTATGCCCTCAGTTCCAGCCCAGAATGAGCAAGTAAGGCTGGACATCCCACAGCAGAGACTGTTCCAAGTGGATCAGGGAACAATCTGCAAAGAATCCATTCCCAGCCGTGCATTTGTGCTGGGGAGTATGGGCCTGCCTCCCAAACAGGTGAAACTCTGTCTAGAGAACAGACCCTCCCTTGGCCCAGAGGCAGGGCTGCTTCTCCTTCAGCTATGCCCACATTATAGAGCTCACTTCAGGGGCTGTAAGCTGCTGAGACCCTGTTTCTCTTGACTGGAGATTAAAGGTGACCTTCCAAGGAGCTGGATCCCCATAAGTGAGCTGCTGCCTCCTTTCAATTCGGTGCCCCCATGGAAGCCGCAGGAAGCTCTGAGCAGGCAGATCTTCCATCAGGGAGCCCCTGAACCTGAGCCTGTACAGTCCCTGTTGCTTGGCTGCCTTGCTGGAGGTGCATGTGAGGGGGTACTTACTGTGGGACCCACAGCTCCTGGGGGTCCTCGCTCCCCATTGGTGCCCCTGGCCCCTGCCAAGCCCTGGAACCCCTGCAAAAAAAAAAATGCAGATATCAGAGTTTGAGCCCCAAGGAGTCCATTCCCCTGTCGTGGCTTGATATCCACATTCCCAGTGCCCAGCAAGGTTAATTCTGGCTGCTCGCAGGCCTTGCTCTCCTCCCTAGCATGCTCCGAGTTCTGTTCCCAAACCAGTGTGTATAAAACAACCTGTAGTCTTCATCCAGCACCCAGACTCTCCCCAGCATCCAGGACAAAACCCTACCTATGTTCAGTACTCAGTCTCACTCTGCATCGGGGTAGACTATCCGCCCCTCACCCAACACTGAAATGCTCCCTGCTAGGCTCTTCATACTCTGGCAGAAACAATGGGATTCCCCCAGACCCAGGAGTTGGTCCTTGCAGCATATCCTGGTGGTTCTCAGCTGCTGGCCTGGGGCACCCTCGAAAAGGTTCTCTGGGTACAGAGCTCACAGTGAAGACCTTCTGGGATTTGAGGAGAGAGAGTCTTCTCAGGGTGAGGAACCCCTAGCCTTCTGCAGGTCATCGGCTGCCTTTGATGTCCCAGCTGCTGGGCACTGACAGCCAGTCTGGACACCAAAGAGGCCCAGTTGGGAGCCCTGGTAACCCCTGCACTGTAGAGTTAGAGTGCAGGTATGATGGGGCCCACACAAGGACTCCTTTCCATAGGAACCTGTTCCAAGGGGCAAAGGGTCTTTTCTGGTGCAAAATAGGAATGCTTCAGTGTACAGACATTCGGATGCCCAGCAGAGCCCTGTGGAAGGCTGCAGTGGGAACAATTCCCTCCTCTACAGTGGTCTGGCAGGTGATGTCCAGTGCCTTTCTCCCAAACTTCTGCCCAGTTCCAGGGTGTTCTGGTCAGAGCCTACCCTGGGGCCAGGTGGTCCAGGCAGGCCAGCAGGTCCCTCCAGTCCTCTCATGCCCTGGTAAACAAAGAAGGGGGAAATTGAGATGGGGACTTTTATCAGCCCATGCTTTCTACAGTGATCACCCCAACATCCCCTGACGGATTCTTCTCATTGGCATTCTCTTCTGCCAACTTGATGCCCTTTGGGTCCAGACTAGTACTACCCCAAGAAGGTGACCTATCCTGGTAAGGTGAGATGTACAGCATTTACCCTCAGTGTGGGCTGAGATAGCTTTCTTCCTAGCCAGCTTTTTTTTTTTTTTTTTTTACTTAGGAAGTAAGGCAGATGAAGCCTCGGGTGGAGGATGCCTCTCCACTTCCTTGTTCCCTGTAGCCTCTGTCTCCAAGACTCTACCTGGGCCCACTCTCTCCCACTCACCACCCACTGGGCCTGGAGTCAGTACCTTAGGTCCCTGTAGGCCAGTTTTCCCAGGGATGCCTTGCTGGCCAGAGAGGCCCTGTGAGGGAACAGAGATAGTCCACCAGGCAGAGCCAATGTCATAGGCAAAGGAGGGTCCTGCCTATGCCATCACCCTGCCATGGCCCTGGCACATTACCTGCAAGCCTGGGAGTCCCTGATCCCCCTTCTCTCCTTTGGCTCCTGATGGCCCCTGGATAGGAAGATGGACTGAGAGGTTGGCACAAAGACAAAAAGGGAAGAAGACATGTGCAGAGCAGCACCTACCATGGGTCCCTGGACTGTGCGGCCCTGGGTCCCTGGTGACCCCTGCTGACCTCCAGGGCCTTCAGGTCCTGTTTGTCCAGGTGGGCCTGGCTCCCCCTGGAGACACAAGGAGGGGTTGAGAAGGCACACCCTCTGTCCCTTCCTAGTCACCCCCTGCCCTCTGCACTCTGTCTGACACCGTATGCCTACCCTAAGTGGATCCTGACAGGACCTTATCTGTAGGGAATAATCAGCCACTAGTCACATATTCAGAGCCATAGACAAGTCAAAATGGATCCAGGATTTGAAGCTAATTCCTCCACCCAATCCTGGTTCTTCTCTTCTGCTCTGGTTCCAAAAGGGGGGGTGGAATTGGAGAAGAAATGTGCACAGAAATCACCAAGAGTAGTTTACTGGGCTGATACAAGGGGAAGAAAGCAGATCTCCTTAAGCTCTGAAACCCCAAACACCAACCTCGGTTCTCACAAGCTCTAAGGGATGGGTGACACCAGATGTTTAAACTGAGATTAGGGGGAAACACTTCCAAACTTTTTTTTTTTAATTAAGCAAATCAGTGCTCCAAACACGACACAGCAAACTGCTCAATCTTATTAATGCACAGCTATAAATAAAATACTAGCATGCAGAACACTGCCACATACTGAACAGTAATGAGGACTGTCACCATGCTGGCTTCCTAGTGACTCGAGAGGACTTAGCATGTGGGTGGGGAACCAGCAAAATTAATAGCAAGTAGCTTCAGGAAGAAAATTGCCTGATCGCATCTATAATGACTGAACATGTGAGATATATATATATATATATATATATATATATATATATATAGTCTGTTTTTATTTGTTTTTCAAATTTCAAATAAATTAAGATTAAAGGAATTTTGTTATCACATGAAGATGAATATCTGCTTAAGCGACTGAATCAGCTCCACATCTAATGCATTACTATGAAGCCAAAGGGAAGATAAAGACATCTGTATTACATGACACCATTTGACAGAGTTCTATTTGCTAACATCACTAGGCAAGAAAAAGAAAAAAGAGTTATAAACATTGTGCAGGAGAAGGAAAATTAATGTGCACATGATCTCATGTGAATCTGAAATACATGGAATTGATCACAAATAAGATAAATAAGAAAGCTAGATACAAGGATAACCCTCAGTACCACTTCTTTCTGAGTACAGCTATAACCTGAACTTGATCCCAATAAAGACAGCAACTGTATTTCCTAATGGATAGGTGACCTCGATAGCCCAAAGTGAATAAGCAAGGAGACCCAGACGGGGCTGGCAAGATTGCTCAGTGAGTAAAGGCATTTACTGCACTAGCCTGGTGACTTGGGTTCAGTCCCTGGAACTCACATAAAAGTGTACAGAGCGAATAGAGTGGTCCTCTGACCTGCACAGGCATACATACAACCTGTTGTGGGTTGAATCTGCCCATGTTAAAGTTGTAGGTATGGAGGGCCACTGCCAGTGGACAGGCACAGTTTGGCCAGGCTGAGCTCATAGCCCAATGGACAAACCAGCAGGGAGAGGTATGGCTAGATGAAGGTGGTGCTGACTAGCAGGCCTGAATCCTCAAGAGACAGACTAGAGGCTGGGTTTTCAGGGAGTCGAGATGGCTTTTTTCACCTCACACCATCGAACTAGGGATGAACCAGAGTGTGCAGGCTCGAAAGGCCTAGAAGTCCCAGAGGAGAAGCCTCTTCGTACTCTCAGACTGGGGGAGCCTTTTATACTTCGATTGTATTTAACACAGTTGTTTAGTGTTTTCGGACATATGTGGAGGTCAGAGGGTGACTTGAGAGTTTCAGCTCTGTGTCCTGAAACGAATTCACGTGGTCAGACCTGGTGGCAGGCTACTTCACCTGCTGCTGGCTTTCCCATCTTGGGAGGTCGTTTAAAATAGCCTACAAAATTCCAAACCCAGAAGAAACAGAGCAATGATGTAGACTAGACAAAAATTTACCTGTAAAGTCTATATAGAAACCAGCCACAGACAAGGTCAGAGGACACACAACTAACATCAAGGAAGTCACAAGTCACTTCAGCAGCACAGCTGACCCCAAACTGAAACTCCACACATTTCCAACAAGAAAATCCGGAAGCTTATGAAAGACTTCCAGGCTAGTATAGGTGACAGAGTGAGACCCTTTCCCAAACCAAACAATCAAAGGAAAAACAAAAAAAATGGAAAAAAAACTTAGTTATATCCATTTTCCCTACCAGACTGCCTAGTATCAGCAAGTTATCCAGGAGTGGTTTGGAGCACAGCTAGCTCACCGTGGGAGAGCAGGTGCACACTGTTCAGCTTTAAGTGGGGACAGCTGGCACTGTGCATCTAAGGACACTGGACTCCATCCCGAGGACACTGGAACTCCTGCAGAATGTGCCCAGAGAGGGAGGAGCGAGCCCTGCAGTGTCTTTAGAGGGGGCCAAGCACTCACTCCACTCATGGAAGGCTGACTACCTTACACATGTCCACAGTACGAAGACCTCAGCCAGCTCTGCCCAAAGATGCACAGTCCTTCCCAAGAGGCACTGTGCCAGGCTTAGGGCGGGACATGGCATGGGGGTGCAGTTTTACAGGCCCTCTGGAGGGCTAAGAGGGAGGTGGAGGTCGAGGCAGGGGAGGAACATATCCCAGAAGCTGCCACCACTTGCACACCTTGCACTCTGTACATGTGGCAACTGTGGTGTGCCAATCTAGAACCAGACAAGAACGGCACCTTGTAGGCCACTAAAGGTGGGGATGGTACACTGCCTCCAGCTTTACACTCCTCAGACTAAGACCCTCAACCCCACGCACGCACCCCTGCGCTATGGAATGAGACCAGTTCTACAACTCTCCCCCAGAAGAAAATCATCCTGAGGGGCTGGTGAGGTGGCTCAATGGGTAAGAGCACCCGACTGCTCTTCCGAAGGTCCAGAGTTCAAATCCCAGCAACCACATGGTGGCTCACAACCATCCNTAACAAGATTTGANGCCCTCTTCTGGAGTGTCTGAAGACAGCTACAATGTACTTACATAAAATAAATAAAATCTTTAAAAAAAAAAAAAAAAAGAAAAAAAGAAAATCATCCTGAAGCAGGCTGCCATTCAGCTGTTTTATCTGTCAGACTACGGAAAAGACGCTGTCCTTTCCACAGCAGACGGTGTTTGCTAAGACTAACATAATCCCTGATAAAGGTTAGAGTGGAGCAAACCCATACGTAACCTTCCCAGAGTCCGATTCCCTGATTTTGTCTGTGCGACATGCATACTGAACCTGTAGTTTTCTCTGCTGCTTTAACACTGGGCAGTGTTCCCCAGACTCAAACGGAAGGGCAAATCACTGTCTGCGTTTGTCTCTGAGTAATCACCTGTAAACTCGCTTTACTCATCAAGATTAACTTTAATGAGCCATTTTTTCCGGGCTGTTAGTGCCACCCCAGATATTAATTTTACATCTCACTAAAAAGTCATCTGTACCCCGACATACCCACAGAGCTCTGCAGACTCAGACCCTCTCTCCAACATGCCCATAGTCCCCGTGGATGGCACAAACTCAGAGGCTAATCACGTTTGAAAACACTCTGAAACTCGGTCTCCTGTGTGTTGGGGCTGGAGGAGTTAGCAAGTGTCTACGGAAGGGAGTGAACAGTGAATTGAGGAGCTGGGAAACCTGGACACACACACGGGCCCTCCCAAGCCTCAGTTTCCCCATCTGTGCCATGTGGGTGACCCTGCCTATGAGAGTCAATGAAGAGCAAATATCCGCTAAATACTAGGTTTGGGGCCAGATGTTCAGCAGGTGATAGGGGAGCACAAAGTGATCCCTGGTTTCCCTGTGAAGACAGATCCCTGCTTTTCTACAGGGGGGAGCCTTTCCCTGTGCTCTGAATGTGCAGGGTCCTTCCACCGCAGGCCAGATCAGGTGTTATGCCTCCTGTACTCCACAAGACCTACCTTGGGCCCTGGGTGTCCCTGCTGTCCTGGAGGGCCATTCCTTCCAGGGAGGCCCTGTGAAAATACAGACAGGACTGAGTACTAGCCCCACCGTAATCCTCAGTCACACTCAATCTCCCTCTTATCATCAGCTCCTCCAGCTGTGGATTCCCATCCGTGTTGCTGGGGGGAAAAAGGATTCTCTAAGATGGAAGATGTCCTTACTGCCCTCCTTCTCATTGCTGGGCACCCAATGGCGTAAAGCAGACTTGAGGCCTACGTACATTGACGCCTGTGGACCACCAAGAGCAGACTAAGTGCTATTGACACATGTCCTGTGAACACTGACTCTGGAAGCATTGCAGCCCGAAAAACTGGCCCAGGAGCCCTGGGCTTGCAGAGAGAGGGGACCAGAAGAGGTATGAACATCCTCTAAGGGTGCCATGGCCTGCCCAAGGTGGAGAGGACTTATGGTGCTGGCCAACTCCTTTCCATTACCCAGGCTATGGCTTGCAGTTTGCCATGATAGCCCGCCAGCCACCACCAGTACAGGGCTGGAGACCAGCTGGGCCTGGACTCATTCTGTCAGGAATATTAGAGAAACTCTCGATTTCCTGGCAGAGAAAGACCAGCATCTGCCCACGGATGGAGGGTACATCTGAGAGAGCAAAGCTCAGCCACCATGCAGAGGGGCTGGCTGCACTGGGATGGTGGGCCTGATAACCACCGAGGGAACCTGAGGACGCCTGTCCTCTATGTAGCATGCCTGTGGAGGGCTGGTGGGTCTAGTTTCCTCAAGGCTGAGGTGAGGGGCACAGACAGACCACTCCACCTAAACCAGTGTCAGCAGAAGTCGATGATCACCCCCAGAGGAGATGTTGGGCTCACCGGAGGGCCTTGGGGTCCTGGGGGCCCAGGAGTCACAGATGAGTAGGCACAGGCTGAAGGGAAGGCCGGGCACGTCTCTCCATCCCTCTGGAAGAAAAGGAATCATTTGCTTAATGAACCATTCACCGGATCTCATCGGATTTAAGACTCGGCATGGTCAACAGACACCTGACTCCAGGAGACCTCTAGAGTCATCACCAGAGGTAGGGCAGGACAGAATCAGGGCTGCCAAGTCCTGAGTATGCAGCAGGCTCAGGTGCCCTTCCTAGACACCCACATGAACCCCATGGCATGATGGCATCTCCTTTTTCTCACTCTCCTCCCAGGCTCCGAGCATGTCCAAGCCCAGTGTGGGCTCCCAGGAGCTCACTAGTGAGGAAAGCTCTCAAGTCCCCAGCAGGCCAGAATGAGCCTCCACCTGGGCCTATAGAGAAGGGGAGAAAGCTTCTCTCTAGGGATGACCAGGGACTTCTGACACATAGGTGTCACTGATGGAAATTGGATGTCCCGGTCCATGGTAGCTATAGTAGCTGAAGCTTCTTGGCCTTCCCCCAAATACCTTTGGGGCAATTCAGACCCCTGGACACCTCAGTCAGAAAGTCTGCTTTCATCTCTCTCAGCATAGTGGATCTAGGTAGGCTATCTACCCCAGACTCTGTGTCACAGTGCCTTAGTGGCACTCTCACAGGGCCCAGGACAGTGTCCAGGGCCTTTTTGCCACCTACCAAAGCAGGAATCTCACAACACTTGTCCTTGTCTGCCCAGGTATCACTGCACACGATTTGCAACATCTGGAGCTGGAACTATGAGGCAGGGAAGGTCAGGCCCTATAGGCAGAGCCCACCCATCCCATGAGACAAGGCCCAGACTCACTGTGGCTGAGCTGCTCCGTGGCCCTCTGGCCTTGGCTAGCCTCCCTAGTGTGATGAAACCGCCTGCGGGTGGGCTGCCAGCATCCCCAATGGGCCTCTCGGCCACCTTCCGACAGTCCACGTAAAGTCTGACCTTAGAGTGGCCTACAGCTATATGTACCTGCAGAAACCACAGTAAGTCTCCCACCCCGGATCACATCAAGACAGATTAAAGGGGCCAACACATAGGGTCTGGGATCAAATCCTGACTCCACTCTGGAACCTACTGAGGTCTTAGCTTCCCAGAGAAAGCTGCTGCAGGAGCCTCCCCCCAAAAAAGAGTTTGCTCTCTGACCCAAATTAAGGAGGGACAATCAGAACAGCGGAGTACAAGGGTCAAAGGCCCTATATAAATCAATGTTTAACTCTTACAGAAGACAACCACATGCGGGGAGAGACAGGCCAGAGGGTCAGGGTTCAGACAGACAGTTCCCAGGACCTTGTGGAAGCTTCCAAAGAAGATCTTCTTTGCATCCTGCAGGTCAAAGGTGACCTCCTGCAAGGCTGCCCTGGAATCATGGTTGAAGTAAGTCAGAGACTTTCTGCCAGCTGCCAGGGAGGATACAGAGCGGATGAGAAGGGTTGAAAGAGAGAGGCAGTGACAGATCAAAGGCCCTACCCAAGGCTGAGCAGGGCCTCTCCACAGTGCAAAGCCATGGTGATGCCCAGGGTATCTGTTCTCATTGATGGTGGGTGCCCATGCCTAGCTGCCTGGGGAGACCCATAGCTTGGTCTGGGGGTTGGTATCCTTGGACTCGTGTTCCATGAGGTTAAAAAAGTAGGCAGCAGCCCCCATGCCTCCCAACTGCCAAGGGTGATATGGGGTCACAGTCACCATCCAGCAGAACCCCGAGGATGGGCTGGAGGTCTTCAGCCATCATCTGCCACAGTGCAAAGGCTTCCCGGGGTGTCTCAGGGAGAAGACGCACAAGGAAGACAATGGTGTGTTCTGGTGGCAGGGTTGCTGGGTAGATGTCACTGGAGGGACAAGGGGGTGGAGCAGATTTCAGAGGACTGAACAGAGGTCTTGTTTCCATTTTTCCATAAGGAACATGGAAGTGTAACAGAGCACACACACACACACACATCCAAAACTGTCAGTGCTTAACCAGAAGTGCCAAGGCCTCTGGGCCAACAGACCCTCTGCTCTCTGAAGCCAGGCGGAGACCACAGTGGAGGCCCCTGTGCAGGGGCTGCCCTCGCTGAGTGCATGTGCTGAGTTACCTATCAGACCAGCAATGGGGGAGTCCATGCCCATGCTGATCCAGGCTAAGGGCAGAATAACAGCAAAACACGGAGTCTTAAGTAAGGAATAAAACCATTCTTATCAGTCTGCACCTAACTGTTTGCCTTTCATCTGCTCTCGGGATAAAAACCAAGAGCTAGAAAAATACCAGCTCAGCCGTGAGCCTTTATTTTCTTTTATTTTTCCTGGGGACAGGAACACACCACATAGCTTGGGCTGGCATTAGAGTCGTGGTAATCCTTTCTCAGCCTCCTGAGTTCTAGGATTTGGGGTGCTACCATGCACAGAACAGCTCCACAGTTCTCTGAGCACAATGACCATGATGATCTCACGATCCTTTCTGGGGCAGCTCTCCATTCCACCACAGAAAGGATTCCTGTGCTCTCAACAGCCAGAGTCTCCTTGTACAGCAGCTGGCATGAGGGGGGGCCACTTGTGTTAAGTGGACACTCTGAGGAAATTAGTCATCTGTCCTGCCCTCTTCTGAAGTCCAGAAAGGCAAATAGATAGACAGAGAGCTACAGGGAAAGTCACTCATTTGGGGAAAGGATCAATGAAGGCAAATCACGACTGGAGATACAGGCAGCCTTGACTGGAGATACAGGCAGCCTTGACTGGAGATACAGGCAGCCTTGACTCGGTTTTGTGGTAAGAGTAGAGACAGGGACAGTGGGGGAACAAGAGAGGCAGAAATAAGACCACTCAACTGCCTGCACTCCATTGGCTTTGCCTCATGAGTTCAGTCCCCTGACCAGTTGAACCACCAGGCTAGATTTTGGACTTGAAGGATGAACCTCCTGCTCTGTGATAGAACCTCCCCACCATCAATGAAGGGGCATGTTGTAAAACATGGTCCTCCAAACAAAACAGCTGCCATCTTCATGAGATCAGCTATGCCTTCTAACAAGAGGTCATGTAACTGGACCTACTCATTGTTGATATCCCTCAGAGGAGGGGGTGGGATCATTGGAGTCTCGCCTGAGATTCTGGCCACTCCCTCCTGCATAGTTATTTGCCTGTACTTCTGCCCTAACTGCATGCTGCCTTGGGTCTCTAGAGTCTATACACTGGGAGAAGTTAACTGAAGGGGAGCTCCATTTATGTGGCTATGTGGTAGTCACCATCCATGCTGGGTAAAGGCTTCTGGTAGAGCTGCTTTAGGCTCCTGTAAGTAGCCTCTCACCCATGCTCTGTAAGTGAGCCCAATTAATTCATTGGTTCCTGTGGGGCTTATAAGGAAGGGGTAGATGTCATTTAGGTCTACCCAAGTTGGAAACTCTCGAAACAGCACAAAAGTAGGGCAGGGAAGGAAGGAGGGACATTTGTAGCAAAGAGAAGGAAGGAAAGAAGAGGCTAGTGAAGGAATCCAAAAGATAGTCATTAAGGTGAGGGACAGCCTTGTACGCCAAGCCTGACATGAGGACCAGGGACACATGAAAACTGGATGGTAAGGTCAAGCACAAAGTACATGAGTCAATGGCCATGCCTGCCTCAAAGGACACTTCTCACAGCAAAGTATGCAAGTAGGTTATACAGATGGAAAAGTTCTCAATATTACTGTCACTGAGAAAGTGTAAAGCCATATTGAGATACTGCCTTGTAGTCAGAAAGATAAAACCTATTGAGTGTTGGTGGAGAGAGGAGAGCCTTGCACAGTGTTAGGGGGGGTAAATTAGTACAGGCGCTATGGGAATGAAGAATCCACACAAAAACAAAAGAACTACCAGAGGGTGTGGCAAGTTCACACCTGGGTACAAAGGAAATGAAATCAGACTTTGTGGTCACTGTACTCCATTCACCAGAGGCAAGAAATGGAGTCAATCAACATGACCATTAAATTTTGAGTGAGAAATGAAGCTAGGTTCTGAGGATGGAGAGGTATGCATGCACCTCAGGGTAGGAACAGTAGTGGATGATGAATGGTAAAAGCCACTGACATCTAAAGTTCAGGGAAGGAAAGGCATAAAGAACTGGAGTGTGGGTTCATCGAGGATGACCGCAGAGAGTCACCAGCCATGCAGTTCATAAGACAGGAAGAGAAAACATGGCTTACACAGTAATAAAATAATGAGTGTTGGAATGAATAGCTATGCTTGCCCTTATATGACCATTAACTAAGTTACGCATCTATAGAAAAGATGGTAAGCCTGTGTGGGTCTCAGATGAGCACACAGGAAGGGCATTCCCTAGGCCTCTCTCTTGCTTGATCAGGATGCTTCTGCATGCACCTGCACAAAATCTCTAGCTGTTTTCATGGAGGGGCATAAACAGGGACTGGATTCCCCAGCTTGCTGCCTGCACCTGGGCCCCAAGTTGCTGTGGGAACCCATGGGGCCATGGGTGCCATGCTGGGTCCACTTGGGGACTCCTTCTTGCTCGTGGGAGCATGTGGTAGTGCTGTGAAGGTCAGGGCTTTTACATCTGTGAGGCTTATTCATAGTTTTGTTCCATGCCCGGGCCTCAGTTCTTCCAGGTTTGGAAAGTGAGCCTGATGCTCAATTATACTGTGTGGATCAAAGTTCAGGCTAAAAACATGAGACAAGCAGATATGGGTGCCTACTAGATACTATGGGCTTTGTGGGCCTTCTCATGGCTCCTTGGGAAGCACCCACTTCTTACAAACCTAGGATGGTGATAAATTTGCCAGTCAGGAGACAGAGCAGATACAGAACCACTTAGAGGGAACAGTGCCATGGCTTCTATGCAGAATTTTATGAATCTGAATGATCTCTGGGCCACATAGGATAAAGACCCATGCATGGCTTCAAGTCATGCTGGGTATGGAGCCTAATTCCATACACATGACTTTATTAATCTGTCAAATGAGAATTTCTGGAGTACACTGAGCTGAAGCCAAACAGTCTATGGCCTGCTGACATGGTATCAGAAGCTAGTCAATTCTGGGACAGGGTCATGGCAGTTATGTGTCAGGCCCCACACCAACTCTTCCCACCCAATTTTACACGGCCCCCTCTTGTTCCCCCATTTCCCTTGGCTCCCTCGCACCTGACCCGACGCATCAGTTGAGCATCCTTGAAGAGAGTGAAGGTTGGGACCACACCCAAGGCTGAGGGCTCCATGGCTACCCCTCGAATAGAGGCATACTCCTTTGCCACGAGGCCAAAGGCCACCATCAGGTCAAACCCTGGTGGAACAGGGAATGGTGACCAGGAACAATTCAGCTCTGCTGAATAGCCCTCTGGCCAACACAGAAGCCTCAGGCAGCCCCCTATGCTCTCTGCAGCCTGAGGAGTCTATGGTCCTGACCCCAGCTACAGGCTGAGGCTGTCTTATGAGCCACTGGGGTGATCAGTGTCATGGTAGATCCCTCCAGTTCCCCCCTCAAGTGTCAGTTCCTTTTACAGCATTAATTGGAACAAATAAGAGAGTGAAATCATGTATGTAACTTGACATAAGTTATGGTGCTTAACTGTGCGCCACCAGGTGTAGAGGCTCAGCTCTTCTGAGGCCTATTTCAAGGAAGCAGCCATGTCTACCCATCTCTGCTTCAGGGCAGCTTCAGGGCAGTGGCAGCCCCAGGCAGGCTCTCTTACTGGAAGTGGGTGGAGTGTAGCTTCATACTACAGAGCCTACCTACCTACCTACCCTGTATTTTAAGGCTCTCCCTTGCTGGACAGAATCATGCCTCATGCTAAGCATCTGTTCTCACCCTCTTGCATAGTACTTCTGAGGACTCCAGGCTTTGCATCACTTACCCCAGACGCCTGGAACAGGGAGCCACCTAGGGCATGCCTGAACATGCCTGGTCAGCTCTGCCTCTGCCCTGCACATGCAGAGGATGCTAACATTGAAACCCTCAGTTTCTCCACTGTGAGACAGGAATAAAACTTCCCTGCCAGCCTTGCAGACCATCAGAGAAGGTACAAGCCTTGACCTGTAGTTGATCCTGGATCCTGGATGACCCATGATCCTGCCCCAACCTCGAAGAGTCAAGAAAATCAGAGCAAGCAAACAGCAGAGCACGGCTGGCACAAATACACAGGACCTACCTGAGAGGGAGCTGTCCGGGTGCAGGGCTGGGCAGGCTGCTGAGAGGACATGGAGGGTCCGGTGAGTCACAGCAAAGCTAGCCCAACTACCAGAATGACCACTTCATGGGTAGTGTCGGGCCTCTGGTGAGCACAGGTGGGCCTATGCTCAAGTAGGCGCCTGCTCTACGTGCCTCCCTTTGTCACACCAACCCTGCAGTCTCTGCTCCTCACTGCCACCCTGGGATCACAGAAAGTGGGCAGATGCTCCTGCCAACCCTGTACACCCCAGGCCCAAACCAAGGTCCCATTGTGGACTCTGCCTAAACATGTTGTGGGCTCCAAGTGAACTGTAGGCACCAGATGGTAGGGTCAGGGAGAGGAGGCCTGGAGGTAAGGAAGGGTACAGGCTGACCCTGTAGCCAGTATAAGGCAGATGACATCACAGTCAGGGCTCCAGGTACAGTGGTCATCCACTGAGTGGAGAGACAGTGGTGACAGGCATTTGGATTATAAGTGGATGACCCCAAAGGGGACACTACAGCTGAGGTAGTGGGATTGACAGCCTCTGAAGGCCCTATGCTGTCAGAGAAGCTGTGGCTCCTAGGCAATTGTTCACAGCTAAGCTTGGCCTTGTGGGTTGGAAGATACCAGGCCACTAGAGACCTACCTGCTCGTGTCCTGTGGCATCAAGAGCGGGTCTTTTCTGGGCAGAACTCCCCATACTCTCTAGACATTTCCCAGTCACTCTGACCCAGCTTGCTCTGTTTGCTTTAGGCACCCTGTGCTGTATCTCTACATTCTGTGTTGTACCTGGGGCTTCACTGGGTATGAGGTCTCAGTGGCTTCTGAGGTCTCACTAGCTCTGGGGTGTCACTGGTTCTGGGGCCTCACTGAATCTGGGGTCTTACTGTCTATGAGGTCTCACTGAATCTAGCCTCTGGCCTACTCTGGAGTATGACCAGTTCTGAAGCCTGACTTAGCCTAGCATGTAGCTGGACCTTGAGTCTGGCTTGGGCTTGGTATTTAGAAAGAGCTGCAGCACTGGTGACCACTAACCTGTACGGTATGTGGCAGACACTGCCATGCTCTCCCCTGCTCCATAGACAGCTGAGACCAGGACCCTGTACTTGGTGGCAGACATCAGGTCACGAAGCACAACATGGCTCCTGGTGCCTGGTACAGAGATCTGTGGAAGGAGGAGGCCCCTGAGCCTCTCCTCTTAGACTTCCTTCTCCCTTCAAGGCTATACTCCCTCTGCCCATCTTTCCCTCCACAAAGAAGCTGCTGGTAAGACCAGCACCTAGCTCCTAGCTCTTTATACAGACTCACCGATTTCTCTGCTCCAGAGCCTGAGGCCAGTGTGTAGTTGAGCCGGTAATGGAGGACATGGCCACTTGGTGGTGTCCAGTTGACCTGCAGGCTGTTGGGGGTCTCTGAAGACAAGGCCAGGCTGGATGGGGGGCTTCTGCTTGCTGCAGCTATCCAGTGGCAAGGCAATGTGGAATTCAACACTTTCCAGAATAGAAGTACCCACAGCCAGAAGGCCAGCAACCCAAATGGTCTTGCACCATGTCTAATGCCCTGACCTGCCCATCCCTGCATATTACCCCTGCTGAGTTCCCCAGTACCCATAGAAGGTCTTGCATGGAGGGCTGTGCCATGCATGCTGGGGAATTTGGACCTCAGCCACCCCCAAGATTTGTTCCCCTTGTGGCCTCAGATCCAATGGTCCAACCCAGAATCTCAGAGACCCAGGTAGCCTGCTTGCCAGTTTGTCTGAGAGTACAAGGTCCTGGGCATATGGATCAAGAAAGGCCTGGGTCCCCTCTGTGCTGCTCCTGTCCCAAGACCATCTGAATGGAGGATAGACCACCTACAGGGGGTGTAGCGGAGGGACACGGGGTCGCTGCGAGTGCCATCCCTGTAGTAGGCAAGGATGGTGATCTCATATTCCACATGCTTCATCAGGCCAGGCAAGATGGCTGTGCCAAGGGTCCCTGGGACAGAGATCTAGAGAAAGGAGAGTGCATGGGGTCCACCTGGGTCGTAGGAGGCCTCACCTCCAAGAGACAGACTCACAGGCTATGGGCAGACAGATAGTCTCAAGATACGGGACTGGCATGGGCAGAGCCTAAGCCTCACTTGGCCTTGGGATCTGGGGCTATAGGAATTTCTCTGAAAGGTTGCCTGTCCTTACCTCATGGGCCTTCCCTTCTCCCAAGGGCATCCACTTGATCTGATAAACAAGTACACCTGACAAGGCAGTGGCCAACCATGACAGCTTTACTGCATCTCCTGGGAGCTCCATCACAGACAGCTGGCCAGGACTAGGAGCTTTCTCTGGAAGATGGGGTGTATAAATGGAGTATAGAGTGCTGACCTTAGCGGTTGCTTTTACACAAGGGTCGGCCACATGGAGGAATATCCCTGGCCCCTTGTCCAGACACTTGTCCCCACGTGCCCTAACACAGCCAGAACAGACACCCAACATAGGCCCTTCAGTAGAACATAGGGACACAGTTGCACCCCAGCCTTGACTTCACAGACTCACGTGTGATTACATGGCCAGTCAGCATGGAGGAACCACCCCCAAGGTAAAAACAGGTGACTCTGACGGTGTACATGGTAGAGGAAGAAAGTGGGCCCAGAGTAGCTGAAGTAATGTTCCCAGGAACCTGAGTCTGAGGGAGGGATATAGGCAAATCTGTCAGGAACCTGAGCTCAGAGTGGAGACCAAAGCTCAGGACCTATAGCCAGGGCTAGCCTGAGACACCCAAAATGGGAAAAATGCAATCAGCCATGGATCTCCAGCATGAGTGGGGACTCTTCTGCCTGTCTTATCTTTAAATCTCACAAAACATTCTGCCTCTAAATTGAGTGTGGCCATAGCCTCAGCATGAACATTCTGCATCTAATCATGGCCTCAGCATGAAATCACCATGCATGTATGTGTGCACACACACAGGTATGTGTGCATATGCACATGTATGTGTGCACACACACAGGTATGTGTGCATATGCACATGTATGTGTGCACACACACAGGTATGTGTGCACATGCACATGTATGTGTGCACACACAGGTATGTGTGCATATGCACATGTATGTGTGCACACACACAGGTATGTGTGCATATGCNACACACAGGTATGTGTGCATATGCACATGTATGTGTGCACACACACAGGTATGTGTGCACACGCACAGGTATGTGTGCACATGCACAGGTATGTGTGCACACACACAGGTATGTGTGCACACACACAGGTATGTGTGCACATGCACAGGTATGTGTGCACACACACAGGTATGTGTGCACATGCACAGTATGTGTGTGTCTTTGCTTTGAACCTAAGGATGCTAGGCTCCCCATGTCTGTGTGAGTTCTGTATCTACCTAGGATTCTGAGTCCCCTAGGAAGCCCTTGAAACTTTTGGGGCCCTGCTCTTACCTGCCCAGAGTGGCTGCCATCACTAGAGACGTAGCTGACCTTGACCAGGCGCACAGGCCTCTGGGCTTCCCAGGACACACAGGTTGAGTTGTAGCGAACATCTGAGAAAGTCAGGTGTCTTGGGGGCCCCAGGACAGCTGCAAGGCACAACAAGGCCTCAGGAGCTGGCATCCCTACCCTTGGGACCGAGAGAAGAGTGGGAAGTACTGGGCCTGAGGGCATAGGGGTCATCCAGGGTTATCTGTGGTCTCCCACATAGAGCAAACTAAACAACAGAACAGGGGAACTGCTATGTCAGAGGTTCTCAACCTATGGGTCCCAAACCCCTTGGGAGTTAAATGACCTTTTATTAGGGGTCACCTAAAAGCATCCAAAACCACAGATATTTACATTATAATTCCTAACAGTAGCAAAATCACAGTTATGGAGTAGTGACAAAAAACAGTTTTATGGTTGGGGGTCACCTCAATACGAGGAACTGTGTTAAAGGGTCACAGCATTAGGAAGGTTGAGAACACTGGGCCATGTGACCAGATACTCACAGGTCCTGGCACGGATGCTCCGGGCCTCGCTGGCCTCTGGTCCCCGAAGGCTCTGCACTGAGACATCATAGTCCTGGCCAGGCTCTAGACCATCCAGCAGTACCTCAGGCTGTCCCACATGTACCTGGCAGGGACATGGCCACACAGTACTCTCTCCACACTGAGCCTCACCATCTGCCCCACCCCATCTCTCTCTCCCTGCCTCTCACCTCTCTCTTTTGCTCCTCCCCAGTGGAGGTAGCCAGCAAGTACCGCACCAAGTATTGAGTGACCCCAGCAGAGGGCGGCCAGGTGACGTGGAGAGTTCTGGGTGTCACTGCAGCTAGGGTCAGTGGCCCAGGTGGAGGCAGGGGTGCTGAGGAGGGAATGATCATCAGGAGAATCTCAGGGGAATTGTGGGGCATGCAGAACTCATATACATGAACAACAAAGCGCTCTTTCCAGTGACAAGACTTTGAGTAGGTAGGATTGTACAGATGGCCAGGTCGGCAACCACCATCCAGAGTACAGGACTCTAGGTCACATGTCTCAAATGTCAGTGTTTTCAGCTCACAATCCTGGGGGAGCCAGATCATCCTGCTAGCCTAAGGCAATTTGCTACAAAGGTGGTAAGGGATGTTGTATCCAGGTTCACACACACAAAACCTCACACACTTCAAGAAGGTGTCTCTGTGAATGACCGGAAGAGGCAGATCCAGAAGCATAGAGCAGAGCAGAGGTCGCAAGGGCTAGGTGAAGGTGTCAATGAAATGTGCAGTTTTCTTTGAGAAATGAGTATGATCTATGATAGTCTTGGTGCAAATAGCCCTTAATATACTGTCCTTGTTTGTTTGTTTGTTTGTTTGTTTGTTTAGGTTTCTGTCTTTTGAGACATGGTTTCTCTATCTAACCCTAGTTGTCCTGGACTAAGCTGGCCTTGAACTCACAGAAATTCATCTGCCCCTCTAATACTGGGATTAAAGGTGTATGCTACCACAACTAGAAAAGCCCTGAATATACTAACAGCTATCCATTGTCCCCTGTAAGTGGGTGAGTGTAGGCACATGAGCCCTATCTCAAGGGAACTGTTAACCAGAAATCATTATAGGTCCAGCAGCAGGCTGAGAGCCAGTGGCCTCGACCATGTGCTGTCACCAGACAGGATGGGAGCCTTAGGACATCATAGCAGCAGCAGTATTGAGCTGTGGTGTGATACAGGGTCAGAGAGTCTAGATCCGAAGCCTCTTGTGGCTTGTGGGAACACTTCTGACCCAGAGCTGCCTGTAGTTGTGCCCTGCTGGTACTATCCCAAAGGGCAGGACTATACAAAGGCCACCCTTTTACCTGTGGTTGCCCGACCTTGCAGGCTCTTGCCAATCCCACTCTCATAGACAGGAAGCACAGAGACCAAGTATTCTGTGTTGGAGGTCAGGTTTCCAAGCTCCATGGATGAGACAGGCCCCTCTACCACCACCTGAGCAGGAAAACTCCATCAACAGGGTGTAGACTTGGGAGACATGACACTGCCACCCTGGGAGACTGGGTCCCCACATGGAGCAGAGCAGCACCAGGCACCATGGAGACAGGTGAGACTGTAAAACCATCCGTTTATCTATCAGTGTGTCACCAAAACCAATCTGTTGTCTGCAGTCACAGCCCAGCACTCCACATTCTGACTGTCTGATGGGCCGCAACTGTGTGTAGCTACCCACTCCCAGCGCTACCCTGGATCTCCTCTCATGCAAACTTACTCATCTCTAGGCCCTCATTCCAGTGTTCAGCCACAGCTCAGCAGAACCCACCTGAACTATGCTGGTTGAATCCTGCCAGCTGTCCCAACTCCCAAGGATGGTCTCAGCAGAGGCTGAACCAGGGGACCCCCTCTTACCTCCTTGGGGGCACCACCCCTAGAAGGCTGCCATACAATTAGATACTTGAGGGGTGGGTATAAGGCTGGAGTCCAAGACAGGTGGATACTGGATGAGGTGGCATGGGTCAGGATCAGTCTGGTGGGCGTGGGGAGGGGGTCCAGGACCCGGGTAGCTGCTGCTGGTTTGACTGTGAGGAAAGGCAATTGGGGACCAAGCAAGCGCATCCACATACTCCCTCTGGTGGCCATGTACAGGAAGGACAGGAAAATCCTCCTACCCCAGCCCCCAACGTATCCAAGGAGGAATCCCTCTGGTTAGGGCTACACTCCCTTATGGGTCATGAAATTGGCCCAGTATAGCTTCAATCTCCCTGTCCCTCTGCCACTGTGGTGCTGTGTCCTTACCTGGGCCTCTGCCCTGAATTTTTTGGCAAATGAGACGGCTGAGCAGAGGAGCTAGGGTGGCCAGCTGAGGGAAGTCCAGCACATTGTGGACAGTGATATCCAGTGGCTGGGATGCTAGGAGCTTCAGCTCAGCCTCATCAACATTCTTCACACCTGCTTTAAGGAAGTGTGTGCCAACATGCCACTCCAAGACTCTCGTTCTATTTACAGACAAGAACACAGGGGAGGGACCTACCAGAGTTCCCATCATGGGGGAGGGCAAAATTGAAGCCGTATGTCCTAGATTTCACAGGGTCTCAGTGGAGCACAGGAATGGGCCGGGGGAGGCCAGTGTGCTTAACTCTGGGAGCTCTGGGAAGCAGGCCAGGCTATGTGGATGCTGGTGTCAGGTACCCACCCATAAGAGAGGGGGTTCCTGGAAGAGAGGGGTTCCTAGAACAACCCCCTACACTTGGAGTTTCCTTCCCATCAAACAGTGCAGTAAATGTGAGAGAGCACCGGGAACAGACCTTGCTTGAGGAGCAAATGGGGAAGGGGGGGAAAGCTGTCAGGCACAATGGCAGCTTCCAGGCAGGGGACCAGTTTGAAGGTTACTTGCAGTATGAGCTGGAGGGTGGCAGGGAGTTGGGGAGTGTCACAGCAAGGGAGGCAGGGACAAATTTTGCAGATGTTGCTGCAAGGTGTCGCCATGCACCTCTATGGAGCAGGGCTCACCCTTTGGACCCTGTGGGTGTGGAAGTTGCAGGCCAGCAGTTATCATGTACCCAAGTTTCTAGCCAGAGATGGTAAAGCCAGAGCACAGATGTGTCTGTGACCTGGAGCCCACCCCAGCCATGAACATTCTAACCCAGGGCCCAGGCACTGTGCCGGCTCACCCACAACGAAGACATCAATGTCCTGATCCTTAAGGATCCTGGCAGCTGTGCGCACATCATCCTGGGACTTGCCATCTGTCACCAGAATCAACACTTTGGCTGCCTCTGGACGGACACCAGCTGCTGGCTTCAGGTTCTGCTCCAGCACATGGGTTAGGGCGAGGCCTTGGGAATATAAGGGACAAAGTGACGGGCAGCCACTAGGACCTCCTTCTCAGGTGCCCTCACAACCTCAGCTGACCGAGGCACTTGATCTCAAGGCTCTCTGTTCGTGTTTCATCTGTCCTGCCTTGCCAGGCTAAAGGCACTTGGGATGGGGGACAGCTCCTCCTGTGAAGAGTGCCCATAGCCCAGCAAGACCATGCCTAAGAAGCCGCCTGCAAGGCTGACCATCCAGCTGAGTAGGATCGAGAAAGAAGCTGCCTATGATCAGTGCAGACCCTTGCTCAACAAGGGGCCCAAAGTTCTACACTTTTGCCGAGGTTGGGGTGGGTGGGTGGTGTTTGATTCTGCCATGTAAAGTGTGAAGTGGGCTCAGCACCCACTCATCACACCCATCAGGGGCAGAAGGGAGAGGAAAGTGTTGGCGAGAGGCTTCAGAACAGCTAAACCTCAAGGCCCAGGACATACCTGTGAATGTGTTTCCTCCCTTGTAGCGGAGGTGGTGTACGGCTGCTACCACTTGCTCCTTGGTTTGGAAGGAGTTCAGGTCCCACTCGGTCTGGGGATCTCCACTGTACTGTGTCAGACCTAGGGGTGGGCTTTGGTTGCTGGGTTGAGGTTTTTTGGGGGGAGGGGGAGTCTTTCTTTTTTGCATCACTGGGGGGGGGGNGGGCAAGCATGCTAGGCAAGTGTTGTGTGCTACTGAATCCTCAATGTCAAGGCCCAGTTTTGAAAACCAGATCCACAGAATTGCCTGCTCTGGGTACAGCCTCTGGGAGTCCCACTCCCAGGAAATGACACATTTTCAGGGCCCAAGACTCACATAGAGATATCATCAGAGGGAATAATTGGGAGTTAGCCATTCCTGCAGACCATAACGACGGCCCAGACTCACAGAGAAAGTGAGTCAGGACCTGACCCAGACCAAGCAGGCTTCTATCAGCCAGGTTCCTTAACTCTCTTGGCAGTTGATGGACCTTGAGAGGCTGTAGCAGTCACCATACTTTTCTGAGGGCAGCTACTGTCCTTCTGCTAGTGAGGACTCAGGAAATCCAATCTCACCACCACCCACCCACCCACCCACCCCCACAAGGGCAGGGCAAAGGGTGGTACCCACCTACTTGGACTTTATCTGGTCCTATTGCAAATTGTGTGACAATGTTGGCCAGGAAGTCTTTAACCTGCTGGAAGTGGCTGTGGCCGATGCTCCAGGACCCGTCCACCAAGAAGATTATATCAGCGGGTGTTGGGGGTGTGCATTGGAACTGGGGGTGATCTGAGGCAGGTAAGAAGGAATGGGGTACTGGGTGGGGCCCATGGCCTCCCCAGGATACCTCAAGTAGAACTGCCAGGGATCTTGGGGTGTCAGGATTTCCGAGGACTTTGTGTCTCAACAGGCTTAGAAAAACCCTCATGTGTCCTAGTTTGGGGTTTCAGCTTCTCTAAATCCCTTCACAGAGGGCTGATCACAGCCTCGGGTCTAGAGGTCACTTCTGCCTTCTAAAGCCCCTGGCAGCACTATGTCTGAACCTGACAGTTTAGTCACTAGGCTGAGTGGGCTTCAGCACCATTTTCAGGCCCATCTGCCTATAGGTGACCAGCTGGTATGGCTGGGGCTGTCAGCACTACAGACAGTCCAAACCTGGGCAAATTGACAGGAAGATCCGACAGGGATCGTAGCAACCAGAGAATTCTGTGGCCTCAAGACCTCCCATCTCTCTAGAGTTCTTTGTAGATAAAATGTTCCTACCTGGAGCCCCTGATAATTTGACAAAGATGACACCTGACAGGCCTCAAGAGATTTCTGAACACAGCCAGGTGATTCCTCTGTGGCGTCTAATCCTTAGACTAAAGGGCAGGGTCCAGGCCTGCCTGTAAGACTCTCCGTGGAGGGGTAACAGTGTACCAGAAGACCCTATCCATAGCAACAGAGGAGAGCACAGGGCCTGGACATGAGGGAGTAATACCCGAGTCTGGGGACAGAGGCCTTCCTACAGCTCTGTGCTACTGGAGCAAGAGTGTCCTGATGTGATGAGAGAACATTGAGGACATAGTCCGACTCCATCTGGCCCCACAGGACAGAGCTTACCTAGCTCCCCTTGCGTTCCCACTGAGACTGCAGTGTGGCTCTGCCTCTCCAGGTCTGTGGTTGTCTGAACAGAGTCTTGTACTCCAAGGCCCTGCTTGAGTTTCCTCTGATCCTTACTGGCCACTCCTGGAGGTGGAGAGAGGGGTCACAGCTGCTACCATGCACCTCCCAGACCCAAGCTAGGGCTCTAGGGCAAAGACTACCTGACCCCATCCATGAGATTAGTGAGTCCAGGGACATGATGGGTAAAGAGCGTGTGGTCAGAAACAAACAAGAACTTCTGGCCATATGACAAGGCCCAGGAAGCTTCACAGGGCTCTCCTCTTCCCCAGGATTTATTCTAGTCCACTCTGACCTACCAAGAATGGGCAGGTCCCTGCTTGAGGTGAAGGCAATGCTGGGATCAGATGTTTTCTCAGAGTCTTGGCCCCTCTGAGGGAAGGAGGTAGGCTCCAGGGTGGCTCCAGCCAGCCTCCGGCTGCCTCTGCCCAAAGTTTGGCTCTTCAGATCCTCAACTGCAGAGAGAGGAGGGGCTGTCAGGACCAGGACACCAGCCCAAAGTAGAAGCCTGGGCTTGGAGCTTAGGGGTTTGTACACTTCCTGGAAGGCAAATCCACGGACTTGCTGTCTGCCTCATGGAAGATGAGCAGCAATGTTAGGAACAGGAAAAAAAGTCCCAAGCACTTCACAGGCAAAGTGCTCCAGAGCACAAGCCAGAGGCCTTCCAACAAAATCCACCCCTGTCTGTGTGCAGGAGGACTTACTCACAAACGCCCTTCGTGCCAGCAGGACAGGCCCAGAGTCAGTGAGCTCGAAGATTTGCAAGGTGTAGCTCTTGGAAGGGCTCAGGCCACCCACAGTGGCCTTGGGGGTCTTGGTGGTCAGTATCAGCTCCTGCTCCAAGTCGCCTAGGTAGGGGTGGAGAGTTGTTGAGGCTGCCAAATTTACTATACATGTGAGTGCATACACGTGGGTTGGTGTGTATCCACATTAATGTGTGTGTACTGGACATGTTTGTGCATGTACCACTGCATATGAACTATGTGGGGTATGCCTATATATACATGTAGATGTGAGTGGATGTTTGTATGTGTGTGTTGTGCATGTCTGCATACATATGCACACATGGAGTGTATGAATGTGTGTGCTACATATGTGTTTCCTTAGGTAGTATTCATGTATGCATGTACATGTGGATAGGTATATATGCACTGTATGTGTGCTTTGCATGCACACACAAAAATGCATGTGGGTATATGCGAATTATATGTCTTTCATGCATGTGTACCATATGGGTATACATGTACATGAATGTGTGAGCATATGGATATGTGCATTACACATGGATTATGTACATAGTATAAGAGATCATCCAAAGCAATCCCTGTTGAGGTCATGGAAGGGAACAGGATGATGTCAGATGGGAGAGCAAGACATGGGAAAGGGGAAGAATCTCTGACAGCCAAAGGAAGTCTCCTCTTTGCAGAAGAACCTGTCTTGTGGGAGAACAGCCACCTTCCCTTCTTTGGAATGCTGTCATCTAAGATAGGAACAGATTCCAGCATTAAAAAAGTCATAGCCAGACCTGGCAGTACAGTCCTTTCATTCTATCACTCTAGAGGCAGAGGCTGACAGATTTCTGTGAGTTCAAGGCTAGTCTTGTCAACAAAGCAACCTCCAAGCTGGCCAGGGATATACAATGAAACTCTGTCTCGGAACAGAACAAAACGAAAATCATGCAATTCTAAAGGAGCCCTATTCTATCTGGAGGTGGGTGGGGTAGAGTCAGAAGTGACCTTGTAATGGATCTAGGAGAGATACCTAGACTCATGGACATACTCACAGCGCCTATGTCTCAAACAACAGGGAATAAAAACGATTCCTACCTGGGAGGAACAGAACAGTTTCTGCACAGTGGGAATTCCCCAGACCTGCACCCAATCCAACAGTAGGCAGTGGCCACAGGGAGGGAGCCACAGACCAACAAGCTTCTGTTGTTTAAAATAATTTGTTATAGCAGCAGAAGATGGGCTCAAGCTGCGTGTGCTGGCACAGGACTGAAATCTAAGTATACAGTGGGTTGAGGCAGGAGAATTACTGAGTTCAAGTCTAGTCTGAGCTATGCATTGAGACTCTATCTCAATTAAAAAGAAGAAAAGAGCTGGGCGTGGTGGCGCACACCTTTAATCCCAGCACTTGGGAGGCAGAGGCAGGTGGATTTCTGAGTTCGAGGCCAGCCTGGTCTACAAAGTGAGTTCCA
>NC_034592.1:163256242-163269336 GCF_900095145.1 Mus pahari | reverse complement strand
TTCGAGGCCAGCCTGGTCTACAAAGTGAGTTCCAGGACAGCCAGGGCAACACAGAGAAACCCTGTCTCGGAAAAAAAAAAAAAAAAAAAAAAAAAAGAATCCCTCTAGAAGCCTTTCTACTATATTAGTATTTTATAACGTTTAGCTTTATGGATTCACTGTGCTTTACGTTTTTACTTTTATAATTTATTCTTTTTTCTATCATTTTCTGGTATTTTACCTGACTTTGCTTTTCTGTTCTATATATGGATGCTTAACTTCTTAGGTCCTTTTTTTTCCTTTTTCAATACTGGGGCTCACACACTCCAGGTCTCAGGAGTAACACATGCTGGACAAGTGTTACCACTGAGCTACTACAGCTTCATTCCTACTATTGTTTGTTCTTTAACTTATGGAGTTAAAGCTATTAATCTTCCTCTAAGCAACAGAAAAAAAAAATCGCATCTATGTAGCTTACATTGGGGACCCTCCTGCCTCAGCCTCTGAAGTATTAGAATATAGGTGTAGCCTTGCCATGCCCAGCTTGTCATTATGGCCCTGTCCCTGTAACTGGATCCAGGCACTCTCCCTTCTCACATGTTCACTGCATGCAGGATCCAGGCCATTCTTGGCACCTTCTGTGTGTATTCCTGCTTGTTACAGGAGAATACAGAGGCATCTCCAACTACATCTGCTCCATGTGATTGAGGAAAGGAACCCAGAAATGATAGAAATAGCTCTGCCAAGGACGGTGTGGGGAGCAGCTGGCTGGAGCAGGCTCAGTGAATCCTACTGACGGTGTGAACTCATTACCACAATTTTATTCAAGCCTTGGTCCTGAGAAAGATGGAAATGAGATGCATTATCTTTTATATCAATGCATTAATGCGACAAAGGGGATTCCATCTTTAAAAGAACTTGCTTTAAAAAAAAAAAAAAAGGCGTATGAGGGTAGGGGTGGGGAGCCTCTGTCTACACCTTCAGCATTTTTCTAAGATTTAAGTTTGTGTTCAACATTACATCCTGCTCTCAAAAGTTGCACTTGGCTCATCAACTATGTTGCTTTAAGTTAGCCAATATGTAAGAATGTGAGACCTGACTCTGACCATTCAGAATGAAGTACCAGACTTCTTTAATTAGGAATGAAAACACATTGGGACCTCTGATTGGGTGTGCCCACTTACTTGCTTGCTTAAGCTTAGCCACACACCATTCTGCAGAAGTAAAACTTTGTGCTTTGCCAAAATCCAGAATAACTCCGGACTGTATGCTCATTTTCTTGAGACTCTAGATCCATTTCTAACCGTCCTAACAGGAAAGGGGAAAGAAAGCCTAGCAGGGAGACATGAGCTCTCCATACCTGCCATAGGTGTCACCTGCACCAAGTAGCCAAGGCCACTTCCCTCTGCTTCCCTCCACTTCATCTGCAGCTGGTCCTCAGGCAGTACTGCCAGCCTCAGACGGCTACTTACTGTAACAACAGGATTGGAAGTTGGGGTGTAAGGTAGACTTACCAGTGACCAATTGGCTACCTCCTACAACCAGAAGGCGACTTTCCCTAAGAGGCATGGAGGGATATAGCCCCACCTAGGTGTCTTTAGAGTCTGTGACCTCATGAAGATCCCACAGCCTTGTGATCTTCCATGACAAGGCCACACTGGTAGCTTTAGGAGGAGGGAGTCTAATTCCACCACTGCACCCAGGAGGGCAGTATCCGCCCTGTGATGCCTGGAGGTGTAGAGATAAAGCTCAGGGCCTTGGGTCTCCTAGTCTCAAGAGGAATGTACACACACACACACACACACACACACACACACACACACATATGCCGAAGCTGCCAAAGTCATGCTAGGTTGATGCGTCCCTTGTGGGCATAATGAATGTAGGACCTCAGCTGGAACTATGGTGATGGCTGTCTGCTTATGTGCACATGGTGTGTCTGTGTACACCTGTGCCTACATGTGGGCATGTGTGGGGTGCATACTAAGCTTCAGCTCTCAAAATAGGAATGGCATTATGACAACTAGCACTGTCAGCTTTAGAGAATCTAAAATCACCTGGGATATCAGACTCTGAGGATTATCTTGGTTTTGTTAACTGACTTCAGCAATGTGGAGAGACACATTTTAATTGTAGATGGGGCTATTCCCTCGGCAGGGGCTATAAGAAACTGGGGTAGTGAGTTGAGGACTATCATTCATTCCGTTTTGCTTTCTGATGGCGGATTTGGTGTGACTGGTGCACCTTGGCTTCCCTGTCATGATTATTATACCCTGACCCATGAACTAAAGTAACCCCTTTCCCTATAAGTTGCTTTTATCCACATTTTGCCACAGCAAAAGGAAAAGAAACCAAGACAGGGTAATCCTGTCATGAAGGAAGGAGAACTCGTGGTCAATGGGGAGTGTGTTGGGGGGGAACCATAGGGCCTGTGCTGACCTCCCAGGAAGCTTCCGGACTCTGTTGCAGACAGCTATTTTTGGAAAATGGGGACAGAGGCCTCTTCTAGTCTCCTCACCATGTGCTGGGGCACAGAGAGATAGGCAAAGACTGAGAGTGCCTGGGATAGACACAATGACCCATTCAGAACAAACTCTTTCCGGATGGACTTGGCTGCTCTGACCATGACCTATTGAAAGGCAGGAATGTGTCAGGATGAGGTGGGGGGTCTGAAAGGCCAGCTGTGAGCATGGGTCCCCACTCTTGCCCATAAAGAGCCTTCTGTTTTTTTCCCCCTCAGTGTATTAGGAGCTTTTAGAACTATCTCAGAGACAGTACGGGCACGTTCCCCTCCCTAACCTCGGCTGCACCTCTCAGCTGGTCTCTGAGGCCCCAGCCCACCCCAGCCATGCATGGGCAGCCTGTCATGCTGAGACCTGAGCTGAGGGAACAGGATTTGTGGGTCTTATGGACTCACTCTAAGTTGTTCATACAGCAAAGCCTTCCTTCCAATGGAAACGTCAGCCTACGAGCCCCACCTTGGGGTTCCTCTGTCTGAACAAAGGGAGCTGAAGGACTCGGCCATGTGGCAGTCACCTCCCTGGATAAGAGGACAGGCTGGGAAATGAAGCCTGATGGGCTCCAGGCAAACACTGAGTTGGAACCACCAGCAGTGCTGTGAATAGTAGTGGTAGGAAGATATATGTTCTTAACTTGGATAAGAAACAGATCAAGACCAGTCAGGTATCATGAGGAACATACTATATTGTTCCTGGGAGCTAGATGTAGTCATGAGTGTGAAGGCTATGGGCACACAGAAACATGCCTTCCAGGGACCCACCTGAGCCAGCAGCTCCACAGGAAGGAGTCTGTAACACAGATCCTCCCCAAGTCCTGTGCACATCCCTTGGAGGTCATAGAAATACTACGAGAGACTTTCCCGGGGGAGCCTGGAATGGCCAAATTGAAAGGGTCCAGATGGAGCCTCTTGCCCCAAGACACGTACAGAGAAGAGAGGTACACCACCCTTCGAAGACAGTGTAGGAAGGCTTTTTTTTACCCCCTTGGGAGGGAAGAGGCAGGAGTATTGATCTCTATTAAGCCATGTGTGTAGTATATGAAACCAGATTGAAAATTTTACAGAATTATGCAAGGCATAGATAAAGGGTCAAATTTGGAGAATGTCAGTAATCTTGAAATAACTTAGGCAAGAAAGCCTCCCTAAGCAAGGCCGAAGTACCACAAGGTCAAGGCAAGAGCTGAGTGTGAGTGTTCTCTCCTCTGCTCTACCAGCTTGCCTGTTGCCACAACAGCTCTCAGGTTAGCATTTACTCTACAGGGAAATGCCTGTTCTGGCAAGTCAGAGGCTTGTAGCAGAGTTCTTCTTGTTGCAGTGGGGGCATTGCCTCCTTACCTTGTCCCTGCCCCAGTGCCAACGTGGTGCCCAAGAACATCCAGAGGCAGAAGCGGAGGTAGGAGCCTTGGAGGCTCATACTGCGCAGCCTGTGGGAGGAGAGGTCAAAGCCCTCACCACTTAAGGAACTGTCTTACCCACTCCCTGACAGAAAGCTAGTTCTGCATCCATTCCCATGGACTAGCAGGTTGTCCCTACAGATGTGAGTGAAGCCCAGAGGTCTATGACTTATCATTATGGAGATGTTGATGAAGACTGAAGCCACACTGAGGCGTCCCACTGAACAAAGGACCCTCAGCTACACAATTTGCTTGTGTACTCCAAGTACCCTCTGCAGGGAGCCAAGTCTCCCTGAACAGGGGAGCACTGCCCATGCCCCTTCTGGTATTCACAGCCACAGTAGAGAGACACGGCGGGGAATCCTTGAGGCCCCAGCAGCCCCACATGGTGTCTGAGATTGGTTTGGATAGATTCATACCATCAAGGTCACCACATTTGGTGGCTTGCTCTCAAGCAGAAGGGACATGTGAGACCAAGTTCTGATTATAGCAGTAGTAGGCACAGTAGGAACGAAAAGTATTGGGGAGCCCTTGGGTCCTCTCCGAAGTTGGGAAACAATGCTTGAGAGAGGCCAGCGGGGTAGAGCTCACCACCTAAGGGTAGTACTTTGGAAGAGGGAACACAAGCATGACCCAGTCTGGAATTTGTGAGCCTAAGGAACCCAGCTCCCCACCCCACCCCCGCACAAAGCACCTGCATTTCCTGGATACTCAAGGTTACCTCTGCAGAGAAGCCAGCTCTGGGAGCAGAGCTGGGACCAGTAGGAAGACTACAGGCTGATACACCCTAAAACAGTAGTTAACCTGGGAGTTGTGACCCCTTTGTGTGTGTCGGGGTGGGGGTGAGGGCATCTAATGACCCTTTCACAGGGATTACCAAAGATTATTGGAAAGCACAGATTTTTACATTATGATACATAATAGTAAAATCATAGTTATGAGGTAGCAACAAAAATAATTTCATGATTGAGGTTCGCCACACCATGCAGAACTTCTTAAAGGGCCACAGCATTAGGAAAATTGAGAACCACTGCTCTAGAGTGTATATATACACATCCATCCAGAAAATTTAAACTAAGGTGTCAGTGCTATGAACTGCTGCCCCATCTGCCTACGAAGTGCCACAGATGGCCCTCCCTCCCTTCTGGACTCACTCTGAAGCCAGACCCCTCCCTACTTCACAGCCAGGGTGGTCACAGCTGATGGACATAAGTTCTCTCTGCTGCCCACCAGCCCTTTTCGTATGTCCTTAGTTCCAAGTGTCATCTGAAACCCTCATAGGATCTGAAGATGCTCAGGTCTCCAGGCTACACTTGAGTCCCTCAACTTGTGGGGCCTTATCACTTTCCCCAGTCTCTCCCCAGTGGATTCTCTGGTAGGCCCTCATGCACCAAACCCCAGGGCCATAAATGAGTCACTAACCTCCTGCTCCAAGGATAGTGTTCTTCAGTTTCCAGTGCTTCTTGGTCTGTGACAAGGCTGGAACTTAGAGAAGGTTCCCTTCCCTGATGTCACCACTAGGCCCGCCCTTAAGTCTTTCCCCCTCCCTTTTATCTGCTGCTGCTTGGGGCTTGTTTTCAAGAATGAGATGGTGGTCCCAGCACAAAGGACCCATTTCACACTCTTCTGGGAATCCCACCAGGAGTAGTGGGGAACTGCAAGTCTGTCCCACAGAGGAGGTCCCAGAGGCTTCTTGAGAATAAAGGCCAGTGTGTGTAGTCCTGGGTGCTGGGCATTGAGGGCCTCTGACCAGCCTATTTGGGGGAAGGACCATTTGGACTACCAATCACTTGGGGCTGGGGTCTACAACCTCTATTCCCTTCCTTCCTGTCCACCCTAAAACTAGGAGCAGGCCCATGCCCACACTACTTACACCTTCCTGAGCCGCTCCAGCCTGCATAGGTTGGGAAAGCTCTGCTCTCAATGAAGCTCTCGTGACCCATCTTGAAAACCCCATGGTCTCACCCTGTAACTTTTGGCAAGGTGGCCCAGTAGACCAGGCCAGGGATAAAAGGCCCCTTTCTCCCACCTGAAGGTATGGCTTATGACCCAGCCACTCTAGGGTTCCCATGGGTCCAGTGCAGCCTCAGTTTGGTCTTTCAACCCATGATGTGAGATGTAGGGTCACAGTCCTTACAGACCCTCCCATGGTCAGATAAAGGTGGTAATGGTAATCTCTGGGTACATATATCTGTGGATGTAGCTCACAGGAATCTTCAAATACCTGTGTGTATTCACGCGCAGCTCAGTGCTCCTCTCTGCTCTGACTCTCGGGTGGACTGCCCTGTACTTTCTACCTCCTGCTGCCTAGAAAAGCCCTGGCAGCCCTTGTACCAGCCCGGTGGTCCTGCTTTCCCAGTACCTAGAAATGGCATGTGTACACCCATCCCCATGCTCTGAGATCCATGCCATAACCCTTGCAAAATAAATCAGAACAGAGTGCCCTGGAGCCTGTTCACCTTCCTCCTGACCACAGCCTGACAGTAGGGAGTAACAATTTAAGTGGGCAAACATGATGATGGGGGAGCAGACACTCAGGATATTGTCTTAATGGTTTCAAAGGTGTCTGGTCTGGCCATTTGGGGCAGGAAGTCTGAAGTGAAGCCTGACTTGAGAGATCGATATCCTTGGCTGCCCAGCATCCCTTGATGCTAAAACCCACACTCCCAACAGCTAGCCAGAGGCCCAGATCAATTTCAGAGGAAACAGACCATTGGGCTGATACAAGGGCTCCCAGGGCATTTACAGGCAGCATAAATAATCAGAACTCCTTGGTCCTTTAGTGCTGCCCACAGACAAACCCTTCTGCGGGCCACATACAGGAGGCTCCATACTATCCCACTGGACATCCCTGGGCCAAAGCCAGGATAGAAGACAAGAGGCCAAGCCACAACTTGCCTCAAGGATGTGGAGTCTCTGGAGACAAGCCTACTACCCAGGCCACTAACATGGCCCAGGAAAGGCTATCCACTCAAGCCACAAGCAGAGCCAGTCCAAGATACCGTTCCTTTCTCCTCCCTAGCTACATGACGAACCACAGGCATCCAAGGCTGCTCAGCCTCTTGCCAGGTCACCTAGGCCGACGATGTCTGACTTAAGTCTAACCAGGCCTCCCTGAAGCCCAAGCTGTCCCTGCCATGTGTTTGTTTATATATATCCAAGAGAAGGGCTCTCCAGGCCTTATGTTTATAGAATATAGTCTGACAAGTTCCCTACATACAGGCTGCAAGCAGTAGCCAAAGGCCATACCTAGAACCTTGCCCTAGGCTTTACTTACCCTGTCCTTTAAGGGATTGGAAAAGTGGTATAGAGGGCTCTGGATTATGCTAAAACAAGCCTCAAAACATGCAGCTCCTGTATTTACTCAACATAGTACCAGAAGCCTGTTTGTAGCTAGGGCCATTTGCCACTCCCAAGTGACAGCTTCCTGGACCAGAATCAATAGATTTCATTCCCCTTATATCACCTCATGTCCACCAAATCAAGGACTCCTTCATTCTGGGGATATTCCAGTTTCAGTGAGGTCTTCCCTCCGTGTTCAGACTTTCTTGACTTTTGACTTTCTGTGTACTCAACAACCCCATGTCTTCTCACCCCAAGTCTCTGACCTCTGATGTCATCTATCAGTGGTTATTCTATCAGGCACAAGTCCTGAGTATCTTCTCCCTTGCTTCCCTAGCTCGGAGATGTCCTGTTACATGACTACTGAGTAGTGTCATGTCCACTTGAGGACAAAGCAATCCCGGAGGATTCCCCAAACTTAAGCCCTATCAGTTCTGCAAGGAACCATGAATCCGCATTTAGGGGAGGAGGGGGGAAGCACTGGAAACTTAGGACCCAGACAGCTTAACATTAGAAAGTAGGAGCAAACATGACAGACACATAAACCACGGAACTTCAGGTCATGCACTGCTGGTCAAACTGAGGGTCAGACAGGAGTGGATTTAAGGAGACAGAGACCCCAGCTGGTCTCTCCAGCCACATCACACAGCAGTCACGGAATGCTAGGAGGGAACGGCTGTCACACCAACCACTGATAGCACATGGGTCTCAACTGCAGTGTTCCACAAAATCCACAGGGTGATAAGTGGGGTCATCTGGAAGGACAGCTGCATGCTGAGGGAGACACGACCAAGTGTGCTCTGAGCAGCCTGGGAGAAGGCCTGGGCTGTCACAGACACAATACATGGCAAATACTAACAGGTGCTCTGCCCGGAAGGAGGGTCCCCATTAAGATGCCTGACCCTGGCAGTGGCAGTTGGCCTCTGAGCACCCCCTCCATGCTCAGGCTCCCCTGTACCAGGTGGGAGCGGCAGATACGTGGAAAATGCTCCCGCCCCTTTACTCTCCTTTCCTCATTTCTGAGCTGTCCAGGGCTGGCCAAGTTCAAATCAGGTGTCCAAGGAGGACCAGAGCCCAGTCTGCTTTGTGTGGCCATCTGTGGAGAGTTTGTCCCATTTAACTGAGGGCTGGACAGGCTGATGCAGGAAAGGCAGAGGGTCACAAGGTGAGTTTCACAGCACAGGCCATAGGCTGTGGACTTAGGTGAGGGTGTCGGTGGCAGTGTGAGCTCCAGTATTGCTTTTGTCATCTCATTTCCAGCTTTAAGGCTCCAGGCACTTTCTTCAAGAAGAAAGAACTAGCAGACCTTTCAAGTTTAAAAAGACATTTCAACGAAAGCAGATGTCTGGCTTGGCTGACATTGCACAGAGCTGCAGTCCCAGGCTGTGCTAGGGCTGCAGGGACAGGCCTGGGTCCCAAGAACCCAGAGTCCAGGAGGGCTGCTCAGAGGACCCAAGAGGCAGGTGGATGACATGTCCCCTGAGGTCTAAGAGAAAGCCACCCCACACCAGGCAGGCAGCACCAACTCAAGTCCTGCCTGAGCCACTGTCTTCACACTGAGGTCAAATGAAGGAGGAACAAGAAGGGCAAAGTGCAAACACAGCGGTCTCCCAGCAGGGCTGGGCTAGGGTGCTAGGCTCCTACCAGTTCTGGTTGTCCCAGCCCTCATCAGCCGTGGATGGGGCTGCCTTCTTGGTGGCCTTTGCCCTGCCCTCCCCACTGGCTCCCTCCCAGCTCTCCCAGCCATCGCTATTGCTGTTCTTGTTGTTGGATGCAGAACCTGAGCCCCAAACGTCCCAGCTGTCCGAGCTCCTCCTCCCTGTTGAGGCGTCTGCACAGGTCCAGCTGTCACTGCTTGGGGACTTGGCCTTGGGGGGCTCAGCATTCCCGAAGGTCTCCCAGAAGCTCTGGTCTATGTTGCTGTTCTGAGAGTTGTCTCCGCTGCTGTTCTGGTAGCTGTGACCCTCTAAGGGTCTATTACAGAAAGGGACAAAAACCTCAATAGTTGTCACAGAAAGACACTTGTACTGTCTGTATTCCTCAAGCTGCCCAATCTGCTCAAGTTTCAGGTGCTCTCTATATCAAGACCCATTCACTGCTTCACATGCCCAGCCTACATTTGACCAAGGTGTGGCCAATGTCTGTAATAGCTCTATGTCCTCTTCCTGGCTAGGAAGAGGTTGCTGCCTCTCCTGGTGCTTCCTAGCCACCCTTGCGGAGTCAGAGGACCCCACCAGGTGAGGGACCTTTTTGAGAGAGACTTGGCCTTGGTAAGGTTCTAACTAGGTACTGAGGACATGGAACTTCTGGAAGGGATTGTCTCTTGCTACCTCATTCCCATCTATCACTCAAACTGCAGAGTATTTACTAGGGTGCTAGGAAAGAAGATGCAGCCTTCCGCCCATGATCCCGGGGGCCTGGTGGTGGGGGTGAGAGGGCAGTCACTGTGCCTCTAGTAAAGAACTGTGGGTACCACACTGGGCAGAGGGTGATGGGCGAGGCCACCAGCTCTCTCTCAGGGAGTTAAAGGGACCCAGGGCCTGGGGTGAGGACGTGAATTACCTGTCTGAAGTGTCTTCAGCTTTCCCAGAGAAGAAAGTAGTGACATCACGCCATCCTTTACTGCCAACTCCCTGGACCTGGAAGGAGACATAAAATCAAGTTGGGGCCCTACTCTACACAGCACCTCTGGCTCTAAAACATCAACAAAAATGGATGTTGCTCTGCTAAGACAAAACCTGGAGGAATGTCACATACAGATACACACACACACTTGTGCACAGTAGCACAGCAGCGGTGCTGAAGAACAGTAGTTGTTGGCTGCTTAGTTTGCTGTGAGCATCTCTCTCTGCCTTCTCCGCAGAAGTTTCTGTGATGGCTGGGATCATGAAAGGCATTCCCCCCCCCCCCCCATGTCACAACACTTGTGACATTTTCAGAGCTGTGGGCCACTACGGGCCTTGTCTTTACTACAATGCAATGGAAGTCTTCAGGAGACATTCTCGATTGCCAATTGTGTTGTGAAAGCTGATGACCCCACTCCCATCCCACCAGGCCCTGAGGTCACAGGACCAGCAATACCTGACAATGGCACTTACCAAGGGACAGGCCCATGGCAGCAAGACAGAGAAGAAACACAGGTTAGTGGCTGGCAAGTCCCCAACAACCAAGCTGTTTCCATATTCCTTAAGCCCTCAGAAACCAGAGGGCAGTGGCCACTGCCTTAGCTGGCCCGAGACCCTGTGGGGCTCCATGCCTGGAATATGGAGACTGGCTTGGGCTGAGCTGCAGTCAGCAGGGTAGCCCTACCTTGGATGCCAACTGAGAGACCCCACTGGACACATCATCAAAAATCCTTCCCTCCTTCACCTGTGCGATTTAAAGGGCATCGTTAGGAAGACTGGAAGTCCAGACTGCACAAAGACCTGTCACATTAAGTTCCCCAAGTTCTATCAGGAGCCCATCTGGCTTCAGCCCCATAAAACCTCATCAAACCACATGACTCTGGGCCCTCGGGAGAAGACAACTGCTGGCCAGACTCCTGCTGCGAGGAAGGTTGGGGACTACGGACTCCTACTTCTGCAGATAATCAACACCACTGCCTATGGCCTAGCCATTGAAGTAAAACAGAAGGAAGAGAAGGACACCCTTGGGATGTCCTCGGGAACTGACTAGAAAGACTAAGAAAAAGAAGCCCAAGACCATCTGGACCAGAGAAAATTAGACGCAAGATTTTGCTGATCCCCAGCATACCCATTTCCCAGATAAGTAAAGAGCCTCAGTGGGACACAGCAGCACCTTGATTTTTGGTGCCACCCATACCTTCTCCTGTGCAGGCTTGAGAACATTCTCATTCAGGCTGTGGCCCAACTCCGAAGCCTGTGGGAAGAGATGCTGTATGAGCTCTGCATACAGCAATCATTAGTTGCTGGTCAGTAAGCACAGGACAGCACAAGCTTTGCCAACAGAGAGGGAGGCAGTGGGATGTGGACCCACGTGGGAAGCAATGTCACACAAGTGACACCAGAATGGAAGAGTCACAATATGAAGGGAGCTCCCTCATGCTGCTGGAAGCAGCTCTGGCTCTCGTCCACAAGTCAGGAGGATGGACACAGATCTAACTGCAGGCAACTCTTCATCCATCTCCTGAAGGAGGCACTGAAACTTACATGGGAGAGAAGTGTATGGGAGGCTGGGTGGAGGGATGAAGAAAAGGTAGGGGAAGAGAAACAGCAGGAAGGGCCATGAAGCTTTGAGTCAACCCAGGAAGTGACTTGCCTGGACCTCCGCCTCAAGGCAAGACCAAATAAAAGCTTGAAGGGAGATAATTCATTAACCTAGGAAGGCTCTTTTCCAGCAGGGTATAATTCCAGCTGCTATTCGGTTTGGGATAATTAAACCATGAAATGAAAACTGAACCAAGCAGTCTTTCTCTCCAGAGCTCACTGGGCCCAGACATGGGCTGTGGATCTTGGGGAAGATGAGCTTCCAGAACCAACAGGCCAAGAAGGTGCGAGTCTAGCACACAGGTGACCCAAGCAGAAAGAGAGATACAGCCAGGAGCAATGCACATGCTCAACAGACATAGGGCAGCATGCACCAGCACAAACAGGGTTTTACCGGCTCCGACTGCTGCTTGTAACCCCAAAACTTGACCCAGTAGGCATGAAGGCAGTTACAGAGAAAGAGCAGGTGTGGGAGTCGCATTAGCAACGCCCCCAAGTGGCAGAGAACACACCCCTCACCATAGCCTTTTTCTTTTCTTTTTATTAATAAAAAGGGTCTCATGATGCAATCCTTGTCGGATCCTCAGCTGCCTGGTTGCTGGACAGCAGTGGTTACCACACCCAGCCTGAACTACTTTTTTACCTGCAGCAGACCCACAGCAGTCTGTTCTGGGCCCTGGTATAATTTTTTCCCTGCTCCAAACTCATCACAGTCCAGACTCCATGACAGCCTGAGGAGCCTGATCCAAACTTAGCTCTGAGGCAAAGCCGGGAAGACTTCTCCTAGGTGGGTTACTAGGGATGCAGGGCTGGAAGGGGCCCTGAGAGGCAGAAATGTGCATGAATAGAGTGCTGCAGGCCACAAGGAGCTAAACTCCTGCCCATCTCACCATGGTGACCAGAGCTCTAAGCATGGCAACTATTATACTCAGCTTGGAATAAAAATAAACTGCAAGCCGGAGACTGTAAGTGCCAGCCACACAAGCCAAGCTGCCAAGTGAGGATGTGATGACACCTGTCCAGGTGAATAGACCGAGGCTGAGAGCCATGGCCTAGGCAATCCTTCCCATATGAGACAGCTGTGGTACTATGGCTTCATGTCTATCAGTGGCTATGGCAGACAGGGCTGAGGAGGCCCTGAGATGAGCACATTGCGAGGACAAAAGAGGACCTTCTTCAGGACTACAACCTTAGACCCTGAGCACCAGCCCAGCCCAGGGTGCTTCCAGACACTGCATAGAATATAAGACTAAAGTTACTGGGTTTTGCTTTTTGTGTTTGTTTGGTTTTCCTTCCTTCCTTTCTTTTTTTTTTTTTTTTTTTTTTTTTGAGACAGGATTTCTCTGTGTAGCCCTGACTGTCCTGAAACTAGTTCTGTGGACCAAGCTAGCCTTCAACTCAGAGATCCATCTGCCCCTGCCTCCCAGGTGCTGGGATTAAGGGTGTGCACCATCACCACCTGACAAGACTTAAGTGAGAGAAAAAACGCTTCTCTTTTTTTACCTTCTGACTTGCTTGAGATCCAAATTTTGTAGCCTAAAAGGAAAACAAAAGGGGCTGGTGAGATGGCTCAGCAGGTAAGAGCACCCGACTGCTCTTCCGAAGGTCCTGAGTTCAAATCCCAGCAACCACATG
>NC_034592.1:163239499-163254357 GCF_900095145.1 Mus pahari | reverse complement strand
AAAAAAAAAAAAAAACTCTACAGGGCCTAACATGGTGGCGCACGCCTTTAATCCCCGCACTTGGGAGGCAGAGGCAGATTGCTCTCTGAGTTTGGAGATAGTCTGGTCTACAAAATGAGTTGTCAAAAAAACAAGAAAGAACTATACAACAACCATAGGCTTTACAATCAAATCCTGCTTTTCTGCCCTAAAAACAACCTGTGTGAAAGCAGGAAAGTGACTGTAGCTGCCATGTTCCTGTAAGCAAATCTTTGGCTTTTCAGACAGGTTCGCACTGGGTAACCCAGGCAGGCTTCAGGCTCACTCCGTCTTCCTACTTGCTTCAGCTTCTCCAGAGCTAGGGGTACAGGTATACACTACAATATTCAATTTCAGTTTAAAACAATTTGAACAGTGGTTCATGCTTGTAATCTCAATAAGCAGGAGGATGAAGCAGGAGAATCACTGCAAATTCAAGACCAGCCTGGTCTACACATAAGTTCACAGAGCTACAACTAGACTGTCTTTAAAAAAAGAAAGAAAGAAAAGAAAAAGGTTAAAAAAAAAAATTCACTCATTAGGAATAAACACTCATGATACAAAAGACAAGTCAGTTTTCCATCTGTGCCGTCTAGACTGCAGTGCGCATGTGCAGCAGCAAGGCAGATGCTTGCCTTCTTCCCCTCTCACAGCATCTCATTTATTCCTTATGCACCCTACTTAGTTATACTTACTTTGAAAATCTGGTATCATCAGCACAAAAAGCCTTCCCTCTTTTTTTTATTAGGTTTGTTGTTGTTTAGTTTTTAGAGACAGAGTTTCTCTGTGTAGCCCTGGCTGTCCTGGAACTCGCTGTGTAGAGCAGGTTAGTCTTGAACTTAAGAGATCCCCCTGCCTCCGCCTCCTGAGTGTTGGGACTAATGGTGCATCCTACAATCGCTTTCTCTTTTCACTTTCAGCATTCAGCCCACTTAGAGCAGCCCCTGCCAGCCTCCAGGGTGTGTGCATTTATGATTACTATAGAACATAATGCTGCAATGAACAAAAGTAGCTTAAACATTACTTTCCTTGGAAAAACAAGCCTAGGATGTCATACCCTGAACTTCAGACCCGGAGTTCCAAGTTGCCTTGAAAGCAGACAGATGCCCCCAAACCCAAATACCACACCACACCCCAGTAGAATGCCAAAAAACTTGAGCAGCCTCTGCTCAGGGCCTCACTTTCTGTGTTAGTCCACCCAACACAGGCCAGCCTTCTGCTGGACTCAGGATATACCCTGGAGATGAGAGGAAGACAGGCTCCAGAGAAACCCTTTAGTTCTCTGAGGAAATCTACCTTGGTAAATTTGATGTGTGTGTTATGACCAGAAGTGGCTGAATACCTTTGGGATATGAATAAAAGGTCATTTTTTTTTTTTTTTATTAAAAAAGGAGGTAAACGAGAAGAGACCTTTAATCAGATCAAAAGGTATGTGCCCCAGGACCACACACACTGCCAATATCTAGCCATTGGACAACCCCCTTAGCTATGTCTGGGGCAGCAGGCACTCTGCAGGTCCTAGGGCTTCTTACCGAGTACAGAGATGACATGGCATTGTTGAGGAAGTCATCTTCTCTCTTCTGAGGTGGCACTGTGTTCCCAAACCCTACATAGCGATTCTCCTGAGCACTGAAGATAAACACAGACATCATAGCTACAGCCATAAACCTTGCCACTCCTCAACAGTGAGAGCTTGGTCACTAGGAGAGATGCCCCTCCCTCTCACAGGACACCCTGTATTCTGGACAACGGGCATAGGAGCTATATAGATACTTTCTACCACATGATCTGAGGTTCCACAGCAAGACCTAGACCCCTGGTAAGTGGGGTTACAGAAAACATCAAGCATCACTTGCAGGCCAGGTGGAGTCCAGGAAGAAAATGCATCATCTTTAATACTGGATTTTTCTCCACATTCAAAATCTCCACTCAAACTAGGCCATCTTGGGGCCTGCCATAAGTGGACCCCAGATTACACATGCTGTGAACACATACAGAAGGAGTGGGCCCAGCTTAACCTAAGGAAAGAGTCCAACCTAATGGAGTAAACCGTTTGACAGGGTGGCCTGTCAAAGATGCTCCCAACTGCCTTCTGCTATCCCTGGCTTGAGAGCCTTACCCCTGATAGGAACCCAGGTCATCATTCAGCCAATCTTCAAAAGCCTTGTCCCCAGAGGCAGTTGCATTCTGCGGCTGTCCAGAGGGTCTGAAGTAGAAGGTTAAAGGTCAGTAAAGCTTTAACACACCAAACAAAACCACACAGTCTGTGACAAGGACCTTTCACATCATATTTGGGGTCAAAGAGGTACCAGCTCTGACCCATAAGAAACTCAGGCACAGCTAAAGTCCAGTGGTTCTCTGTAGCAATCTAACCCTGACAGTAAACTCTGGTCGTGCCAGGAATGACAGTCAGGTTCAGACTTGGGAAACACACTCGTATTATGTCATCAGTGGTGCTATGACCTGGTTATGGTCTACAGGACCTCAAAGATGTGCTGTCATCTCCTGTGCCATCTTGGGGCCTATACTATAGTATGACCAACAGCTCACAGAAGAGTGACCACATGAGGTAAAAAGCACAACCCACATCCCCACAGGCACTGTCCAAAGGGTTGTGTGACACACCTGCAAGAAGAGGGAGGAACTCTTCTGCAGAATAGGGCAAGATGCTACTTCTTATTTGGGGTAAATGTCTACTACAAGTATACATCCTTTCAGAAATGTTAAAAAGCTACTTTTCTCTCTGACTTCTGGGAATAGCTTACAACTGAAGCTGTTCCCACAAGTGGAGTAAATGAGGTTTCTATGGAGTTCCTAAGCTACCACTAACGTGAGGGTGAAGCTGAGGTCTGACCAGCAGGCCAGAGGAGCTACCGGTGGGCAGTGAACTGCAGTGTCTTGGGCTGAGGTGGGGTCCAGTTCTGTGCAGGCGATGACTCCAGAGACCACTCTTTACCTTCTGCCAAAGTAGCCACCTAACAAGATGAGACAGGACATGAGGAGAGAGACCATCTACTCAACCCTATAAGCCAGTACCACCAAGCTATGAACCAGGGCTCCCATGATACTGAGAGTAAGTGTCAGTGAGCTATGGCTCCAACTTCAAATGCACAAGGACTCATTTATTTGAACCCCAGAAGGGCTCTAAGCTAAGGACAGTCAAACCCTTAGAGGGTCTGCAGCCAAGCCATCCTAAGGCACTACGGTCGCTGCTCCTCTCCTCCTTGGATTATAGGCTGTTTGCATTCCCTCTGGGCAGGAAGAGCCTGCCACAGGGTTAGTAGGGGCCACTTGTCCTGGCCTGTTTTTGGACAGCGCATGGCCTCCATAGATGTTCAAAGTGAGAAGAGAAACCTGCCTCCCAAAGCCACTGAAGCCCCATCTGGCCATCAGCAAGGTATGCTATGTGTTCATCTCTCTATGTGGAGCCAGTCAGGCACTGAGGCCCCATCTGCCCACCATCAGTGTGTGTGCTCAGTGTTCATCTCTGTGTGGTGTGGCGCCAGCCAGGCAGGCCCTTACCTTATCCCTGAAGAGCGCCGCAGCTCTGCTGCTGTACTTGTCCTGCAGTGACCAGCTAGGCTCATAGTCGTCCTGTGTCTCCAGGAACTCTCGGAACTTAGCATTCCCACCAGCCTTCATCTTCTCCAGCTCAATGTCCTTCCATTTGTCCATTGTAACAGAGCGCACAAAGCTAGAAACCAGATGTCTGATCTGATTACCAAACATGAGGAGACCCGACTAGCCTCCCAACCCAAGATCACATCCTGAGCTAGATACAGGTGCCTCCTGTACTGAGGTAAAAGCCAGAAGCAGCTTCATGGAGGCAAGCTGGACAGCAGTTGGTACTTGTGGCCAGTGTTAGCGGAGTGAGGACCACCTAATGGTGGAGAACACCCCCTAACATCCTGTCAGACAGCATTTGGGCAGCAGGCCCCACAACGTGGCAAGTAGGATAGATGCAGGATATGCAGGGCTGAGTGGCTGAACACTGACCTGAGGTGCACCCCAAGCCCACGGTGTCTCCCAGAGCATTCCAGGCAAATCCAGATGCCATAAGTCACGCTGACCCACTGAGGATTGAACGCACCACACTCAAAGCAAACCTGCAAAGGGGGTAGGGTGGCACACGCAACTCACCAGGCAGCTCAGGGCAGGATTAGGACCCCAAAGATACAACAGATGCCCCAAAAGGATGCAGAAGAGCAGTGGACCACATGTGCACAGACTAACTAAAGGGCTAGTACCCATAAGCTTAATAAGGCTGCTCAGGTTGGTCAAAGGATGTGAGTTCAGACTGTTCTGGAGGTGGCAACAGCTGCCCAAGAACTGGCATGAAGATACAGAACCTCTGATGAGAGATGTATTTAGAAAGGAGACCAAGCATCCCCAGCACAACCTGAACAGTGCGACAGAGATCCCACTCCCCAAGCCACACTAGTGAGCACCAGGAACTACTAGCTGCTCCCCTGTGCCATGATCAGCCTCTCCAAGGAGGGACACAGCCACAGCTGCATGTGACACCAAGACACTCACCAGCCCAAAGTCATACTCACATTATTCTCATCCTGTGCCCGGACTTCCTTAAGAACTTTCCTGGTTCTTGGGCTGGCCATGGTGCTACAAGGAGAAAAGCAAGCCCTTACAAAGAGTTACTATACAAGGAAGAAAATGAACTAGCAGTGTAATAACATTATGTCATGTTTTCTTCCTAAGAGCTAACAGTGGTAGCCTTGCACAGTACAGGAGCCATTTACCAAGGAGGCTCTTCTCAGTGAGAAGGGACACCTTAGGGCACAACTAGCAGTCAAGTAGTGAGGAATGCCACAGAGTACAAGTTCAGCTATTATGTGCCACCAGGCAGAATAACTGATAAAAAGGCATCATTTGGAGTAAAACTCACAAGGAGTAGCCTTTTTAAACCCATGAAGATTGGCTGCTCAATCTTTTTCCCCATATGAAAGAGCAGTGCTCTGATGGGAGTCCCAGCTCTCCAAGTCAGGGTAGGAAGTAGGAAGCCCTCATACTGCAGCAAGGGGCAAGGAAGTATTCCTGGCAATGGTGTTAAGATAGTCTATAAATGGGTCCTCTATGAGGACATCAGGACAGATAAATGTGAGTAATGCAGACATAGGACATAATAATAAACGCAGACCACCTGCGTAGGGCCATTAGTGAGTACAGCAATGAGGCTCAGCTAAAATGAAAATCTGATTTCCTGTACATGTCTCCTCCTTCCTTTTCATGTGTGCCTGTATACACACGTGTGGAGTCCAGAGGAGGACACAGATTGTCTTCTATAGATTTCTAACCTATTCCCTTGGGATACTGAGGATGGGAGCAAGCTCACAGGATTTTCTTATCTCTAGCTTCCAAAGTTGAGGTTATAGACACACGTGCAGTCATGCCTGGCTTTTATGTAGGTACTAAAGATTTGAACACAGAAAGTGCTCTCACCTACAGAACTGTCACCCTAAACCCTATTCATTTCTCTATATCTGCCAGTTTCAGCAATGTTTGACTTTTAACAGGAGGTCCACTTAATTCAGGACTAGGAAAATAAACCCAAAGGAATGGACTGTGCCAACCACAAGGTTGGACATAAACTAATCCCAGTGGTATGGCACACACCAGCACTGAGGGGACTGGATGCAGGACCTGGGCCTCTTGCCCACCAGTCAGGTGTGATCTTTCCAGCAGTCATCCATCCCAATGGATTCATGCTGTTTTCTCTCATTCACAGGGCAACACACAGACAAACAACAGACTAACACTCTGTGTGACAGAAGCTGCAGGTTTTTAGTGTTGTCACCTTGCCACTTGCTGTCAGACTGAAAGTGACCATTCTCTATTCATGAGGTAGACAGAGTATTAATATGAGGTTCACATAAAAATCAAAACAAAACACCTCCGCCTTATACCCTGTATTTAACTTTAAATTTAAGTCTGCAGAAATATGGTGTTCAGTAAAGGATCTTGACTCTCAACCCACCAATCCTCCTACATCTTAAACTCGCTGTGTTTTAGTGTGACGTCCCCATCTGTCTGATGTTAGGAAATATTTGTTTACTGTAGCTGTCTGAAACTAAATCCTAGTTCATTCTACCTTCCTTTTACTGCATTAATCACATGTTAGAATGGCATCCTACAACTGTGAGCACACAAATGCAGATTTCTGCATGTAGGACTCTGGTACTGGCATGACTCATACAGGCATAAGTTAAAACCCCAGGCATCTACTCATGCACACAACACCCCCAGACAGCTCAAGAGCATTTGGGGAGACACAGCTAGAGCTGAGTTCCAAAGCTTTCTGCATTCTTCTCTAGCTGCTACGTGAACAGCCGTCACCAAGACCAGGGCACGTTTCTGTACTTGATCCCAGTGTCCAAAGCACCATGGCTGCCCTCAGAGGCTTACAACTATAAATGGAGGCAAACACAGGCAAGGAGTCAGCATCTCCTAAGGCAACTCTGGATCTCGGAGTAAAATCAAGCAGAAGGACATTCTCGGCCATGGGAATAAATGTGCAAAGCCTGAGGCAGGGTCTCTACACATAGCCCTGGCTGTCCTGGAACTCACTGTGCAGATCAGGCTGGCCTGCCTCTTATCTCTCAAGTGCTGGGATGAAAGGTGGTGCCACCATGCCTGACTTGGTTTGGATTTAAGAAACTCTTCCTGTGTGGAAAACTTTGAGAAAATAGGGTTTTGTTTTGGCTTTGGTTTTTTGTTTGTTTGTTTGTTTTGTTATTTTGTTTGGTTTTGGTTTTTTTGGTTTTTCAAGACAGGGTTTTTCTGTATAGCCCTGGCTGTCCTGGAACTCACTCTCTAGACCAGGCTGGTCTCAAACTCAGAAATCTGCCTGCCTCTACCTCCCAAGTGCTGGGATGAAAGGCATGTGCCACCACTTCCCTGCTGAAATTAGTTATCTTAAATGTTGCTTAATAACATGAAAATAAGTATCTCTTCAATTTAACCAGCCTAAAAAGACCTCAAGAATCTTTTTTTTTTTTTTTTTTTTAAGATTTCTTTCTTGGGTGGGCCCACAAGTACATGCCTAGAAGCCTAGAAGGTGGGAGCTGGCTATCTCCCCTTCCACCAAGTGAGTTCCAGGATCAAACTCAGATAGTCAGGCTTTGTAGCAAGCACCCCTACCTGGTAATCCATATCACCCACCCTTAAGGATTCTTAATAGCTGAAATAAAAAGTCAAAATACTCTTCCTTCAGGCAGACATACCTAGTAAATAATGAAGCAAATAAGGATATTTTCAAACTTTACTAAGCTACATGTCACACTAGAGAACATTTGCTTCTTAAACGGGACATGATGAACATCTGAGGTCGAAGGGGACATCTGGGGACATTGCTTGGCCCTAACGCTACCCAGTATGGGTGACCAAAAACCGTTCAGAGAACACAAAGAGCCCGTGTCTAAGTTATGCTTCCTCACTCTGAAGAACAGACGGTATCAGATCATCACCTCGTCCAGGACCATAGTTAAGCCTCCAATGCTGTAAACATAGAACAGCTATGGAACAGCGTATATTATTACTGACTTGTGGGTGCCTTAAGAGTGCAAATACAGTATATTCTTCTATACCCAGGTACAATCGGGAAAAAGTTTAGAAGCTTGGTCCTGTGGGGTTTGTTGTTGAGATGTTTTGTTTTCCCCCCTTCCTCAGAGGACTCACTTCAGAGGCCAAGAAGGGAAAAAATCAAACAAGCTGAGGCTAGAAAACCTGGCTTACCTCTGGACAGAATCTTCTTTCGAAGTGAAGGGCAGAGGCCCTTTCCCGGCCAAGTGGGCAGTGCAGAACCAGTCTGCCTCCAAGACTGCTCGGGACCAGAGCGCTGAGGGGCCACGTAGGTCCGTGCAACCGCTAGGTTGAAGGGCGGCAAGGCTCACAGGCCGGGAGGCGGGGGCGGGGGGGTCTGGACGGTCGCACACTGGAATCCTGGAGTTTGGGGACCGAGGAACAAGAACGTCACGGGTCGAAGGACTGGAGAACCCGGGGCCAGGAAGCTGGGGAATGGGAAGGACGCGGGAGGCACCGGGTGGTAAGTCCGGGCTGAAGACCGGGGGCGTCGGGCAGTCACGGTAGTGGGAGACCAGGGGCCTAGGGCTGCAGAATCGAGGATTACAGGGCCAGGAACCGGGTAATCTGAGAACCGGAAGGGCAAGGAACTGAGGGTCCGCGGATGCCCGGTGTCCTGGCCGCGAACTCACCTGCTGCCCCCAGGAGGAGGTCGGGTCCGGCCGAGGTGCCAAGCTGGACTAGGCGCTCAGATCCCCCCCACCAGCCGCCAGCAGCTTCCGGCTACGTCGCGTTTTGCAAGGGCTCCTGGGAGGCCTCCGAGGCGGTACTTCCGCCTCTGTGCGCGAGCCCGAGGCGAGGCTTCTTTTCCGTTCTGTCTAAGCCTTCGGCTGAGCGCCAGGTTTGCAGGGTTGCCTCAGCGTGGGCAGTGCGGCAGGGCAACGCAGATGGATCCGGGCTGCGCTCGCTCCAGCGGGATTCTAGGGAGTCCACGGTCTCAACCAAGCCCGGGCGGGAACAAGGGACTTCCCGTGGCTTCTGTCAACTCGAACTCCGACCCGTGGTTTAAAATAGACTTGGGCCAGCAGTTCTGGGCAAATCAATGGATTTAGTAGCCTGCGGGTTTTAGTTTTGTGTTCACTTTGGGCCTCTCTGTGCCACTAATTCCTTCCTCATCAGCCTTTTGACGGTTTTGTTTGTTTGGGGTTTTTTTGTTTTGTTTTGTTTTGTTTTGTTTTAGAGACTGGGTTTCTCTGTGTAACCTTGGCTGTCCTGGAGCTGGCTTCGAACTCTAAGATCCGCCTGCTTCTGCCTCCCTCGTGGATCTAAAGTCTTGAGCCATCGCAGCCCGGCTCATTTGACTTTCAAATTGGCCAAAAGTCAATGTTTTATTGAGGTCAACTCAAACGTACCTGCATCGAAACGTACCGTGAGGCATTTTGTCAAATTCAGATCCATACAGTTGGGACCTGCGTCACCACAAGGGGCAATGGATCCCTTTCTCCATCCACTGTTGGAGTTTCTTTCACAGGTTTAGAGCTTTGTGTGAATAGAAAAACAAACAGCCTGATTTTGTTATTTGAGATAGACTTTCACATCATAGCCTAATTTAGCCTGGAACTCGATTCAGCCTCCTGAGTTCTGGAATTATAGACACCCCACCTAGCTTCATAGCATGGCATTTCTGTTTTTGTGAGAGAGGCTCTTATTATGTATATCAGGATTTCCAGAACTCATATCTGCCCTCTGCAGGCTAACATAGTGGCCAAATGCAGAGGACAGGAAGCTTACTAAGAACGTAAGTCTTAGTAAATACGTCTTGGCAAATCGCAGCACTGGGGAGGCAGACAGATCTCTGACTTCCAGTCCAGCCTGGTCTACAGAGTGAGTTCCAGGAAAGCCTGGGCTATACAGAGAAATCCTACCTTAACAAACAAAAGAACAAAATCTAAGCCAGATACAATGGCTCAACCTTCCACCTCCTATATACTTAAACATACACATACAACCATGTGCAGCCCAGGGCATAAGGAAATGGTGGCTAGAACCTTGCGTAAGGGTCCTGTGATTCCACTTTTATTATGAGGACATGTTAATGGCCTCACCACCATTACCACAGATCTAGCCATCACTGGGCTGCTTTGCTTATTTTGTGTTTCCATGGTGGCTGTGCCTCTCAGTGGTGATGATCATGTCATGCCCAGATGACACTACAACAGAAATAACAGAAAAGTAGTCAAGGCCTTGAGCTCAGGCCCAAGATGTGACTCAGCATGGTCCAGACGGTTCCGTGGCTCCCAGGGAAGGTAGCAGGTAGCAGGGAGGAGTCAGCTAGAGCTACACAAGCTAAGTGTGTTGAAGTACATTTAGTACATGTGAGTTTGTGAAGGTATGTATGTACTTATTCATACATATGTACATATATGCCTGCATGTATATGCACTTGGTGTGTAGGTCAGTATTACATGTGTGTGGTGTGTGGGTGCTGTAAGTCTAATATTTCATTACCAGGCTCATAGGACTCTGGTTCACCACACTGAATCTACATAGAGATAATAGTTATGGCTTGTGCTGAGGGCAGGTGCCTCTTCAGGACCACTGTGTAAAACAGGCCATGCTATCTATGTATACATTGCACAGCTACCAAAGACACAACCTAGGGCATGGGACTAGCATTTCAGGGTTCTGTGGCAGATAGAAGTGCAGATCTGGGCTTCTCTCCCACCCATAGCCTTCAGGTCAGGCTGGCTGGAACGCTGCTTGGCAGGTAAGAGCAAGCAGACCGGACCTATAGGTGGTCTGGAAGCATCTTGGCCAGTGTAGTTTGTGGTCCTCGGCCTATACTCACCTTGATCAAGACATCTCTTCCTGCTTGTGTTTGCTCATTTGATGTCAACTTAAGCTATAGTCATCTAAAAGAAGGGAACCTCAATTGTAAAAATGCCTCTAGAGCAGTGGTTGAGGCCTTCCTAATGCTGCTACCCTCTAGTACAGTTCCTCGTGTTGTGGTTACCCCCCCAACCATGAAATTACTTTTTTGCTACTTCACAACTAATTTTGCTACTGTTACAAATTGTAATGTAGGGCTGGCAAGATGGCTCAGCGGTTAAGAGCACAGACTGCTCCTCCAGAGGTCCTGAGTTCAATTCCCAGCAACTACATTGTGGCTCACAACCATCTGTAATGAGATTGGATGTCCTCTTCTGGTGTGTTTGAAGATAGTGACAGTGTACAGTGTATTTATTTAATAATAAATAAATAAATCTTTAAACAAACAAAAAAAGAATCATAATGTAAATATCTGGTATGCAACCCCCAAAAGAGTCTCAATCCACAGACTGAGAATCGCCGCTCTAGAAAGATCAGACTGTAAATCAAGCAAGCATGTTAATTAGTGACTGATGCGGAAGGGCGGAGCTCATTGTGAGTGGTGGTCCTAGGTTCTATAAGAAGCAGGCTGAGCAAGCTATTGGGTGTAGGCCAGTAAGCAGCATCCTCCATGGCCTCTGCATCAGCTCCTGCCTCCACTTTCCTGCCCTGTTTGAGTTCTTGTTCTGATGTGGAAGCATAAGCCAAATAAACTCTTTCCTCCCCAAGTTATTTTTGGTCACTCTGGTAATCACAGCAGTAGTAACCCTGACTAACACACTGCTCCAGGAAACACCAGTGCTCAGATTAACCAGCTCAGATGTGAAAGCCCTTGAGTTTAGGCTCATCCTGAGAACATTTTCCACTGAGCACTCAACTCCTTGACCTTGGATGTTTCTCATCAGCGTTCAGTAAGGGTGCTTCCCTGACTGTCCTCCAGGGGGCAGGTCAGCCCACTTGGGGGTTCATAGGAAACAGCCCCATCTTCTTTCAGTCTCCTGAAAGTCTGTGGAGGAAAATATTGCCATGGAAGAGCTAGATAGTTCAGGCAGGCCACCCAGGGTTGGGATGCAAAGAGCAGATGCAAGGAGGACTGGCTGGGTGCAAGTAACCTGGATTCCAGACCTGGAAGGAAAGCTCTTGTCTTGTGTGACAGTTGACGTAAATTGGTGATAAAGAAGTTCCTGGTAACAAGAGGCCATAGTAAGCAGCCTGCTTGGCCTGAGCTGGCCTTCCAATCCGAAGGCAAAGCTAAGCCCTCTGGTGTGAGGCCTCCTGAAGAATTCAGAGTTCACAAAAACAAATGGTAGGTGATCCTGAGCCCTCACTACTGGACCTGTTATTTACTACCCCAGATTGCAAGCATACCGTACGGCTAACACCCTGAAATAGACAATACAGAAAACACAAGGCCTTTGTGGGTCATGGTCAGCTCTGTGACAAGTTGGAAACCCAGTGCCCATACTCCATCCTCTATGGGCCTTCTGGGTGCTCAACAGGCCTCTGGTCCGAGGAGCACACACCAGACCTTAGCCAACGGCACAAGCACCCACTCCTCTGGTGAGCAGGGGTTGAGTCGGTTGAGGTTGATCTCCAGCTGACAATGTACCTACTGCATCAGCCCCTCCTTTCTTCTAGGAACTCCCTCCGTAGCCTGGAAATCCAGGTTGTTCCCAGTGCCTAGTGCAGTTTCACTTCTTGTCATGTCTCCCTTTCTCTTTACTGTGTGCTAAGCAGAGCCATGCCACCTTCCAGTGAAGATTTTACTCTCTCTTTTTTTTTTTTTTTTAAGTGAAGCTGAGGCTGGGTAGCAGGGACTAGCCATTGTACACCCCACTGAAGACTTTGCTTTCCTGTTCTGTTTCTTCTGCCTACTACTTTCTGATCCTTCCTGAATCAGAAGAGAAGAATGTGAGCTGGCTCGGGTCCACCCAGATAAGGAAGGCTGCAGCAGTGTGACCTCTGGCCCTTGGATGGTGGGAGGGGCCTTGATGTTGAGAAGGGCCTGGTAGAGTCCAGTCTGTCAGCTGCAGTCTTACAGTGTTCAGGGAGGCCCGGAGCTGGGACAGAGGGAACTCGAGGAATTGTCCGAGCAGGCGACACCATAAGGTCCAGAAGCCACACAGGCTTCAGAAGGGCAACTGTCCTCGGAGGGGAGTCCTGGATCGTCCTTCCGTCCTAACCCTCCAAGGATCTCGCAGCCATGTTGAGTCCCATTGGGTCGCTAAGAATGTGCCAGGACTGGCCAGCTCCTCAGACTGCAGGCTTCGTGACTCACATCTCCAGATTGTGATGGCCAGGGCCCAAATACTCCCTGCACCTTAGCTCCTCCCATTCCTGTCTTAGATGGGAGTCTTCCTGATTCTAGTTGCTAGAGACAGAAACCCAATATTAAATGGTGGACACGGCAGAGAGAATGTATTAAATCTGGTGAAAGCCGCACATTGGAGAGCAGACAGTCCACAACCTGCAGTATAGAGCTAGCTGCCTCTGTGTTCCTTGGATACCAGGCACACTTTCCCTGCATTGTGTCCTCAGCTCCAGTGAAGCTGACAGGGTTCCTGAGGAAAACACTAATGACAGACTAGTGGGACTTTGTTGGTCTTTTTTATTCCCTATAGGCTTCTTAGACTAGGCTGTCCCCTTTCAGAGCCAGCCATGGGAGGATATGTGATAGACACTAGCAAGCAGCTGGAGGTTTGTAGATCCAGATAACAGTAACACTACACACACACACACACACACACACACACACACACACACACACACACACACATATATATATGGGCTGTATATATATATGGGCTGACTTGCATGTGTACAGTAGTCTCAGTATGGGAGTGAGCCCAGGGAAGGACATTAGAATGAATCCTCCTGTCCCAGAGAGCCTGGGAGGAAGAATGGCTGGACCTTTCCCTGTCCAGGAGCTGAGAGAGAAACATGATGCCTGATCCTTGCTGAAGGGAGAGGAAAGATTGCTGGAGGTCAGGAGGATCAGGAAGGCTAGTTAACATGACTGTAGGAGCCATGACTTCAGACTTGTTATATCCAGCCCTAGATACCCAATACAAACCCAGGAGCCTAGGGCTGGTTTGCACAGGAAGGATGAGTGTTGTGAAATCTGTGAAGGGATGGAGGCTCCACAGGATGAGACCCTGGGGCTCTGGAGAGTCAGTGGGTAGAGGAGTTGGTGCCCATGGGAGAGCTGAGAAAGGAGTCAGTGGGACCGGGGGGGGGGGGGGGGCTGGTATAGTCAGCAAAGGACTTAAACCTACCCTAAGGGCAACAAGACAAGTAGGTGGAGATTAGGTTATAAGAGGACCACACAAGGCCATCTGACCAAGGCTGATCCCCACAGTGGTGCTGACCAGTTGAAGGTCTGCAAGCTAAGAGACCCAGACAAGTGGTAACTGTCCCCAAGGCAAAGTGTGGGCTGCGTACCTCTCTTTTGGACATGTTCTAAGCTAGTCATGACACCTCCGGGCTACTCTCTGTCCCAGTCCTGCCTTCCAGGGCCTTGGAATGTTCTCTTTGTCACTAAAGTACAATCTATGCCCAACTCTGGAGTTGCAGAGACCTGTTATCAAATCCCGCCTCTATCATTTGCAAGTTCCAGGCAAGCCACTCAGGGAGAAGCTTCACATTTCTTACCTATAAGTGGAAGAACATACGGTAACCTATAAGGGCTTTTATGAAATTAAAGGAGCTGGCAGGATGGCAGAAGCTGTGGGAACCACTACTATTGTTGGTGCTGGGGTGGGGACTTCCAGAGTGGGGTGCCCTGTACAGAGATAAAACAGAGGACCTGGGAAGAGTGCCCTGTACATTGTCCAGCAAAATTAAAGTATGGCCCACAGTGAGAAATGCCCATGCTGTGCCTGTGAAGCTGAGTTTGCGGAAGGGATCATTTATACATCTTCCTGGGTTCTCCCTGCTGTGATTTAATGATGGGGTGCCCTCCAGAATTCATGCCAGGCCTGAAACTTCAGGGCAAAAGCTTTCCAGGGGTGGTCATGGGGAGATGGATGAATTAGAAGGCTTTGACTTGAGAAATGCATTCCTATAGAAGGGTTCCTGGTCTCTCGTCTTGCTACCTGCCCTCAGGCAAGGTTTCAACAAAGAGCCAGCTTGGAAGCCTAGTGGGCACACCAGACACCAAATCTGGTGAAGCTAGATCTTGAACTTTCAGTTTTCTGAGCTGTGAAGCATAAGTTTCCATTCTTTATAAACTACTCTAGCTCAGATCCTTTGTCTCAAACACTGGTTTCTTGTTGACATTTAAGTATCATGTTATGAGCCGGGTGTGGTGGCGCACGCCTTTAATCCCAGCACTTGGGAGGCAGAGGCAGGTGGATTTCTGAGTTCAAGGCCAGCCTGGTCTACAGAGTGAGTACCAGAACAGCCAGGACTATACAGAGAAACCCTGTCTCGAAAAA
>NC_034592.1:163238080-163239262 GCF_900095145.1 Mus pahari | reverse complement strand
GAGAGAGAGAGAGAGAGAGAGAGGGAGAGAGAGAGACATGTTATACACTGAAAGAGAGCAGCTGCTAGCCTCAGGAAAGGGCAGAGGGAGCCAATGGAGCTTGCAGCTGGCTTTTGATCTCTTTCAGTTTTTCCAGTTTGTTTAATGAAACTAATGCTTGAAAGCTTGTGAGAAAAACATCAGCCCCGCCTGCCTCTGCTTTACTTGACTCTTTGATCCATGAGTTCCTGATGCTAAAGATGAAGCTCCAAGACATCCTGGTCTGATCCATGGCCTTGGGCTCCTATGGAGAGGGTCTCAGAAACCCAGGTATATAGCCAAGGGAAGATTCTCCACCCTCATACTGTTAGACTCCAGGCATGGGTCCTTCTGCTACAAGGAGTTCTGCTCTCCTAGAGACCAGAGATTGAATTTTCCTAAGGATACATGGGCAAGCATCTATTAACCCCTGATAAAACATCGACTACAGGTCAAAGAAACTACTCCATCCAAGTATAGCTTAATAAATAAGTGTGTTTATCGGGATTGCTTACAGAAGCATAAATAAGGGATTACTTACAGGATGAGGGTGATTCAAATGCAGCTACACCACTGAAAAGTCCAGTTCAGCATGAGAATTCCTGAGTGCTGCATCCAGAGAGTTCACTGCACAGCCTGCAGATAGACCCATGGGAGAGTCTTCTCCAGTCAGCCATTGGTATTCCTTATATAACCTTTGGGAGTGCTTTGTGAGCCTGTGAACATTCTTAGCTTCCCAGAACCTGAAAAGTCACATGTGCTTCTCTCTTCACTCCAGGAGAGAGTTTCAATTTGGAGGAAATGGGTACGAGGCTTCATGCTTCCTCTGTAGCTGATCATGCTCTCTGACACCCGAGTGAACTATCAGAAGGGACTGGACTCACCTCGCTTACCTTGCTCTGGTATAGTGCCCGTATTCACTCATGGAATTACCATCATTGGCTGGTATGAGCTCCATTCTACACTGAACTGGAGGTGGTCTCAATACTTGTGCTTGAAATTCTCTCTCTGCCCTGGGACCCAGGGAGGCCCAGACCTGTTGCTCATCAGTCAGCAATGTGAGAGATTCTGTAAGAGCAAATGTGAACTGCAAGATTCAGCCTATCAGGCCACTTTCTCTTCCTCTTCCTCCTCTCCCTCCTCCTCCTCCTCCTCCTCCTCCTC
>NC_034592.1:163236575-163238056 GCF_900095145.1 Mus pahari | reverse complement strand
TCCTCCTCCTCCTCCTCCTCCTCCCTCAGTTGTGTGATCTTCCTCAAACAGCTTCCAAGTCTGAAATGAGAATCAGGCTACTAGCTCAGAGGATCAAAAAAAGCAGATAAGAAGCTGGTCTCCCAGCAAGGCCAGCCCACTGTATTCCATCTGTATTAGTCAGGATTCTCTAGACTCTAGGGTGGTGGTTCTCAATCTTCCTAATGCTGGAAAACTTTTAATACAGTTCTCCATTTCATGATGAGCTCCAACCATAAAATTATTTTGTTGCTACTTTATAACTATAATTTTGCTACTGTTATGAATTGTAGTGTAAATATCTGAATATCTGATATGCAGAATGTCTTGACTTACAGGTTGAGAATCACCATCTAGAGGATCAGAACTAACAAACATATATACATGTGTGTATATATATGTATTTGTGTATGTATATGTGTGTATGTATGTATATATGTATGTGTGTATCTATGTGTATATGTATATATGTCTTAATTGGAGTGGCTTACAAGAGGATTGGTAGGATAGTTCAACAATGGCTGCATACTGATGGAAAGTTCAAGAATCCCGTAGTTGTTCAGTACAGGAGGCTGGATGCCTCAGCTGGTCTTCAGTATAAGCCGGAATCCCAAATAAGTAAGCTCTAATGTACTTGTGTAAAAGTACAGGGTTTTTGTGCCCTTCCCCTTGAACCCAAATAATGACATGGTGACCTATTATTATGTGTATTAATAAGCTTCAAGCACTATAGCTGGACAGACATTCATCCATTCCATTACACTACCTACTACCCTGTCATATACCCGCTACCTACTACCCAGCCACATGCCATGTTTCCTACTACCCAGTCACATGCCATGTTTCCTACTACCCAGTCACATGCCATGTTTCCTACTACCCAGTCACATGCCATGTTTCCTACTACCCAGCCACGTGCCCCACTGCCTACTACCCAGCCAAATGCCCAGCTACATACTACCCAGCCACATGCCACGTTTCCTACTACCCAGCCACATGTCCCAGTTCCCAGCTTAGTCTCTCCCTAGCTGTTCCTGCTCCATCCATGTCCTCATGATGACCTCCTCATCATGACTCTCCTCTCTCCCTCCTTTCTCCACCTGGGACCCTCTCACTGGGACCTAAAGTCCTGCTTCAACTCTCCTCCTCAGCTATAGGCTGGCCGACTTTTATTAACCAATCAGAGATGATGGAGAACACTTTTTACACAACATCAAGACAGGCAATGCTTTATTAATAATGACAATACTAATGTCAGGACTGCAACCAGATCTGTGGGCACAGTAATCAGTGAGGATGAGAACAATCAAGTGATGTGGGGGGCAATGACGATGACGACGACCTTCTTCTGGGTCCAGCAGAAGGTGTGACCCACATTAAACGTTGACCTTCTCACCTCAAAAGATCCAAGTTAAAAATGGGTCTTCCTACTTCAAATGATTTAATTAAGGGGGAAAAAAAAT